>NC_133372.1:536281-775387 GCF_049309525.1 Garra rufa | reverse complement strand
CCGCCGACCGGTGGCTTTAGGAACACAGCAAATGGTGGGTAGTATGCTTTTAATACAGTAAAAATAGGAGAAATATGTCAAAGTCACTTAAATGTGCCAAATTTCCTGCTTCCAGCTGGTGGCGCTATGCCTATAACTGATTATTGGCATGTAGATGTGTTCAGGCTGGCACTTTCATCAAACATATAAAGTTTGGTGCAGATTGACCTTGGTATGTTTGAGTTAGTGAAATATATGATATATCCTGCTGCCAACAGGTGGCGCTATGATAATATCTGAATATTGGCCTTTAGGTGTCTTCAGGCCAGGACTCTTACAAAACCTGTGAAGTTTGAGGCAGATCGGACATTTTATGGCTGAGTTATAACAACTTATATGTCCATGGTGAAACATCAAACTTTGTGACGCCGCCACGGATACGCCCTTTAACGAAAACTCAAGTTCTTCGCAATTTAACATCTCTAAGACCTCTAGATCAGACTGACTGAAGATAATGTTGATATCATTAAATCTCTAGAGGAGTTTGCTACAAGTCATTTCCTATTGCCAACAGGTGGCGCTGTGATATAATAGAATATTGGCCTTCAGATGTGTTCAGGCCAGGACTCTTATCGAACATGTGAAGTTTGAGGCAAATCGGACATTTTATGGCTGAGTTATAACAAGTTTTATATCCATGGCGAGACCACGAAATTTGCCAGGCCGCCACGGACACACCCTTCAACGAAAACTCAAGATCTTCACAATTTAACATCGTTAAAGCCTTTTTATTAGACTGACCGATTTTGGTGTTGATCTGATTAAATCTTTTGGAGGAGTTTGTTGCAGAGTACAGCATGACACTTCCTGGTGCCAGCAGGTGGCGCTATGAGTAAAACTGAATATGGGCATGTAGATGGCATCAGGTCAGGAGTGTTATCACACATGTGAAGTTTGGGTCAGATCGGGCATTTATGCCTGAGTTATAGCAACTTCCTTTTTCATGGCGAAGCATCGAAATTGCCAGGCCGCCACGGACACGCCCTCCGATGAAAACTCTAGATCTTCGCAATTTAACGTCACAAAGGGCTTTAGATTAGACTCACTAAATTTGCCGTTGATCCGAATAAATCTCTAGGAGGAGTTCGTTCAAGTATGACGCCTGAAAATGGCAAAAATTACACAAATTTTGCTAAGAAAATTAAAAATAACCGACTTCCTGTTGGGTGTCAAATTTTGCTCCAAGAGGCTTTTTGTAGGTATTGGTGAGCTACATGTGTGTACCGATTTTCGTGCATGTACGTGAATCACAACTGAAAGCGCACACCGCGGAACGTGTAAAGGTGGCGCTATCGAGCCATTTTGCCACACCCACTTCTGCAACCCATATCAGACGTAAATTTTCGCCAGGTCTGATGTGTGTGCGAAGTTTCATGAGTTTTCGGGTATGTCTAAGCCCTCAAAAATGCGATTCATTTTGGAGAAGAATAATAATAATAATTAAAGATGCAAGCAGCGATGAACGGGCCCTCGCACACGGGCTCACCGCCGACCGGTGGCTTCAGGAAAACAGCAAACGGTGGGCAGTATGCTTTTAATACAGTAAATGTAGGAAAAATAAATGAAAAGCACTTAAATGTGCCAAATTTCCTGCTGCCAGCTGGTGGCGCTATGCCTATAACTGATTATTGGCATGTAGATGTGTTCAGGCCACCACTTTCATCAAACATATGAAGTTTGGTGCAGATTGACCTTGGTATGTTTGAGTTAGTGAAAGATATGATATATCCTGCTGCCAACAGGTGGCGCTATGATAATATCTGAATATTGGCCTTTAGGTGTCTTCAGGCCAGGACTCTTACCAAACCTGTGAAGTTTGAGGCAGATCGGACATTTTATGGCTGAGTTATACAACTTCTATGTCCATGGCGAAACATCAAACTTTGTCACGCCGCCACAGACACGCCCTTTAACGAAAACTCAAGATCTTCGCAATTTAACATCTCTAAGGCCTCTAGATCAGAATGACCTAATATAATGTTGATATCATTAAATCTCTAGGAGGAGTTTGATACAAGTCATTTCCTGTTGCCAACAGGTGGCGCTGTGATTATAATAGAATATTGGCCTTCAGATGTGTTCAGGCCAGGACTCTTATCTAATATGTGAAGTTTGAGGCAAATCGGACATTTTATGGCTGAGTTATAACAAGTTTTATATCCATGGCGATACCTCGAAATTTGTCAGGCCGCCACGGACACGCCCTTTACCGAAAACTCAAGATCTTCACAATTTAACATCGCTATGGCCTTTATATTAGACTGACCGATTTTGGTGTTGATCTGAATAAATCTCTAGTTGGAGTTGGTTGTAGAGTACAGCATGACACTTCCTGTTGCCTGCAGGTGGCGCTATGAGTAAAACTGAATATGGGCATGTAGATGTCTTCAGGTCAGGAGTGTTATCACACATGTGAAGTTTGGGACAGATAGGACATTGTATGCCTGAGTTATAGCAACTTCCTTTTTCATGGCGAAACATCGAAATTTGCGAGGCCGCCACGGACACGCCCTCCGATGAAAACTCTAGATCTTCACAATTTAACGTCACAAAGGGCTTTAGACTAGACTCAGCAAATTTGGCGTTGATCCGAATAAATCTGTAGGAGGAGTTCGTTCAAGTACGACACCTGAAAAAGGCAAAAATGACACAAATTTTGTTGAGAATATTAATATTAACCGACTTCCTGTTGGGTTCCGGATTTTGCTCCAAGAGGCTTTTTTGTAGGTTTTGGTGTGTTACATGTGTGTACCGATTTCCGTGCATGTACGTGAATCACAGCTGAAAGCGCACACCGCTGAACGTCTAAAGGTGGCGCTGTCGAGCCATTTTGCCACACCCAATTCTGAAACCCAAATCAGACGTAAATTTTCGCCAGGTTTGATGTGTGTGCAAAGTTTTGTGAGTTTTCGGGAATGTTTAGGTCCTCTAAAATGCGATTCACTTTGGAGAAGAAGAAGAATAATAATAATTAAAGCTGCAAGCAGCGATGAACGGGCCCTCGCACTCGGGCTCACCGCCGACCGGTGGCTTTAGGAAAACATCAAACGGTGGGCAGTATGCTTTTAATACAGTAAATGTAGGAAAAATAGATCAAAGTCACTTAAATGTGCCAAACTTCCTGCTGCCAGCTGGTGGCGCTATGCCTATAACTGATTATTGGCATGTAGATGTGTTCAGGCCAGCACTATTATCAAACATATGAAGTTTGTTGCAGATTGACCTTGGTATGTTTGAGTTAGTGAAAGATATGATATATCCTGCTGCCAACAGGTGGCGCTATGATAATATTTGAATATTGGCCTTTAGATGTCTTCAGGCCAGGACTCTTACCAAACCTGTGAAGTTTGAGGCAGATCGGATATTTTATGGCTGAGTTATAACAACTTCTATGTCCATGGCGAAACATCAAACTTTGTCAGGCCACCACGGACACGCCCTTTGATGAAAACTCAAGATCTTCACAATTTAACATCTCTAAGGCCTCTAGATCAGACTGACCAAATATAATGTTGATATCATTAAATCTCTAGGAGGAGTTTGATACAAGTCATTTCCTGTTGCCAACAGGTGGCGCTGTGATTATAATAGAATATTGGCCTTCAGATGTGTTCAGGCCAGGACTCTTATCGAACATGTGAAGTTTGAGGCTAATTGGACATTTTATGGCTGAGTTATAACAAGTTTTATATCCATGGCGAGAACTCGAAATTTGTCAGGCCGCCACGGACACGCCCTTCAACGAAAACTCAAGATCTTCGCAATTTAACATCACTAAAGCCTTTATATTAGACTGACCGATTTTGGTGTTGATCTGTATAAATTTCTAGGAGGAGTTTGTTGCAGAGTACAACATGACACTTCCTGTTGCCAGCAGGTGGCGCTATGACTATAACTGAATATGGGCATGTAGATGTCTTCAGGTCAGGAGTGTTATCACACATGTGAAGTTTGGGACAGATCAGACATTTTATGCCTAAGTTATAGCAACTTCCTTTTTCATGGCGAAACATCGAAATTTGCGAGGCCGCCACGGACACGCCCTCCGATGAAAACTCTAGATCTGCACAATTTAACGTCACAAAGGGCTTTAGATTAGACTCACCAAATTTGGTGTTGATCGGAATAAATCTCTAGGAGGAGTTCGTTCAAGTATGACACCTGAAAATGGCAAAAATGACACAAATTTTGGTGAGAAAAGTAATAATAACCGACTTCCTGTTGGGTTTCGGATTTTATCTCAAGAGGCTTTTTTGTAGGTATTGGTGTGTTGCATATGTGTACCGATTTTTGTGCATGTACGATAATCACAGCTGAATGCGCACACCGCGGAACGTGTAAAGGTGGCGCTATTGAGCCATTTTGCCACACCCACTTCTGCAACTCATATCAGATGTCCATTTTCGCCAGGTCTGATGTGTGTGCAAAGTTTTGTTAGTTTTCGGGTATGTTTAGGCCCTCAAAAATGCGATTCATTCCGGATAAGAAGAATAATAATAATTAAAGCTGCAAGCAGCGATGAACGGGCCCTCGCACACGGGCTCACCGCCGACCGGTGGCTTTTTGAACACAGCTAATGGTGGGCAGTATGCTTTTAATACAGTAAAAATACGAAAAATATGTCAAAGTCACTTAAATGTGCCAAATTTCCTGCTGCCAGCTGGTGGCGCTATGCCTATAACTGATTATTGGCATGTAGATGTGTTCAGGCTGGCACTTTCATCAAACATATGAAGTTTGGTGCAGATTGACCTTGGTATGTTTGAGTTAGTGAAATATATGATATATCCTGCTGCCAACAGGTGGCGCTATGATAATATCTGAATATTGGCCTTTAGGTGTCTTCAGGCCAGGACTCTTACAAAACCTGTGAAGTTTGAGGCAGATCAGACATTTTATGGCTGAGTTATAACAACTTCTATGTCCATGGCGAAACATCAAACTTTGTGACGCCGCCACGGACACGCCCTTTAACGAAAACTCAAGATCTTCACAATTTAACATCTCTAAGGCCTCTAGATCAGACTGAGCAAATATAAAGTTGATATCATTAAATCTCTAGGAGGAGTTTGCTACAAGTCATTTCCTGTTGCCAACAGGTGGCGCTGTGATTATAATAGAATATTGGCCTTCAGATTTGTTCAGGCCAGGACTATTATCGAATATCTGAAGTTTGAGGCAAATCGGACATTTTATGGCTGAGTTATAACAAGTTTTATATCCATGGCGAGACCTAGAAATTTGTCAGGCCGCCACGGACACGCCCTTCAACGAAAACTCAAGATCTTCGCAATTAAACATCACTAAAGCCTTTATATTAGACTGACCGATTTTGGTGTTGATATGTATAAATCTCTAGGAGGAGTTTGTTGCAGAGTACAGCATGACACTTCCTGTTGCCAGCAGGTGGCGCTATCACTATTACTGAATATGGACATATAGATGTTATCAGGTCAGGAGTGTTATCACACATGTGAAGTTTGGGGCAGATCGGACATTTTGTGCCTGAGTTATAACAACTTCCTTTTTCATGGCGAAGCATCGAAATTTGCCAGGCCGCCACGGACACGCCCTCCGATGAAAACTCTAGATCTTCGCAATTTAACGTCACAAAGGGCTTTAGATTAGACTCACCAAATTTGCCGTTGATCCGAATAAATCTCTAGGAGGAGTTCGTTCAAGTATGACGCCTGAAAATGGCAAAAATTACACAAATTTTGCTAAGAAAATTAAAAATAACCGACTTCCTGTTGGGTGTCAAATTTTGCTCCAAGAGGCTTTTTTGTAGGTATTGGTGAGCTAGATGTGTGTACCGATTTTCGTGCATGTACGTGAATCACAACTGAAAGCGCACACCGCGGAACGTGTAAAGGTGGCGCTATCGAGCCATTTTGCCACACCCACTTCTGCAACCCATATCAGACGTAAATTTTCGCCAGGTCTGATGTGTGTGCGAAGTTTCATGAGTTTTCGGGTATGTCTAAGCCCTCAAAAATGCGATTCATTTTGGAGAAGAATAATAATAATAATAATAATAATTAAAGCTGCAAGCAGCGATGAACGGGCCCTCGCACCCGGGCTCACCGCCGACCCGTGGCTTTAGGAAAACAGCAAACGGTGGGCAGTATGATTTTAATACATTAAATGTAGGAAAAATAGATCAAAGTCACTTAAATGTGCCAAACTTCCTGCTGCCAGCTGGTGGCGCTATGCCTATAACTGATTATTGGCATGTAGATGTGTTCAGGCCAGCACTTTCATCAAACATATGAAGTTTGGTGCAGATTGACCTTGGTATGTTTGAGTTAGTGCAAGATATGATATATCCTACTGCCAATAGGTGGCGCTATGATAATATCTGAATATTTGCCTTTAGATGTCTTCAGGCCAGGACTTTTACCAAACATGTGAAGTTTGAGGCAGATCGGACATTTTATGGCTGAGTTATAACAACTTCTATGTCCATGGCGAAACATCAAACTTTGTCAGGCCACCAAGGACACGCCCTTTGACGAAAACTCAAGATCTTCACAATTTAACATCTCTATGGCCTCTAGATCAGACTGTCCAAATATAATGTTGATATCATTAAATCTCTAGGAGGAGTTTGGTACAAGTCATTTCCTGATGCCAACAGGTGGCGCTGTGATTTTAATAGAATATTTGCCTTCAGATTGGTTCAGGCCAGGACTCTTATCAAACATGGGAAGTTTCAGGCAAATCGGACATTTTATGGCTGAGTTATAACAAGTTTTATATCCATGGCGAGACCTCGAAATTTGTCAGGCCGCCACGGACACGCCCTTCAACGAAAACTCAAGATCTTCACAATTTAACATCACTAAAGCCTTTTTATTAGACTGACCAATTTTGGTGTTGATCTGATTAAATCTCTTGGAGGAGTTTGTTGCAGAGTACAGAATGACACTTCCTGTTGCCAGCAGGTGGCGCTATGAGTAAAACTGAATATGGGCATGTAGATGTCATCAGGTCAGGAGTGTTATCACACATGAGAAGTTTGGGACAGATCGGACATTGTATACCTGAGTTATAGCAACTTCCTTTTTCATGGCGAAACATCGAAATTTGCCAGGCCGCCACGGACACGCCCTCTGATGAAAACTCTAGATCTTCACAATTTAACGTCACAAAGGGCTTTAGAATAGACTCTGCAAATTTGGCGTTGATCCGAATAAATGTCTAGGAGGAGTTCGTTCAAGTACGACGCCTGAAAATGGCAAAAATGACACAAATTTTGTTGAGAATATTAATATTAACCGACTTCCTGTTGGGTTCCGGATTTTGCTCAAAGAGGCTTTTTTGTAGGTTGTGGTGTGTTACATGTGTGTACCGATTTCCGTGCATGTACGTGAATCACAGCTGAAAGCGCACACCGCTGAACGTCTAAAGGTGGCGCTGTGGAGCCATTTTGCCACACCCACTTCTGAAACCCTAATCAGACGTAAATTTTCGCCAGGTTTGATGTGTGTGCAAAGTTTTGTGAGTTTTCGGGAATGTTTAGGTCCTCTAAAATGCGATTCATTTTGGAGAAGAAGAAGAATAATAATAATAATAATAATAATAAACGGAGCAGATCCAATAGGGTCCTCACACCATCGGTGCTCGGGCCCTAATTAAAGCTGCAAGCAGCGATGGTAGGGCCCTCGCACTCGGGCTCACCGCCGATCGGTGGCGAATGGTGGGCACTATGCTATTAACACAGTAAATGTAGGAGGAATATGTCAAAGTCATTGATATGTGCCAATCTTCCTGCTGCCAGCTGGTGGCGCTATGCCTATAAATGAATATTGGCATGCAGATGTGTTCAGGCCGGCGCTTTTATCAAACATATGAAGTTTGGTGAAGATTGAACATGGCATGCTTGAGTGTAAGTCATGACATATCCTGCTACCAACAGGTGGCGCTATTATGAAATATTGGCTTTTAGATGTCTTCAGGCCAGGACTATTGGCAATCATGTCAAGTTTGGTGCAAATTGTACATTGCATTCTTAAGTTAGTGTAAAACAAGTAATTTGCTGTTGCCAGCTGGTGGCGCTATGACTATAACTAAATATTGGCATGTAAATGTATTCAGGCCAGGACTCTTATCAAACATATTAAGTTTGGGGCTGATTGGACATTGCATGCCTGAGTTACAGTAACTTCCTGTTTCATTGCATTAAGAGTATGCTTTAGCACTTAGCTAAATGTTGCTAACATGTTTCTAGCATGTTGCTACCCTATTTAACACTTGTTGATATTTTTAAAATGTTGCTGGGCATCCACATCGGTATTAAACATGTGACTTTCTGTTGCCAGCAGGTGGCACTATGACTATAACTGAATATAGGCATGGGCTTGTGTTCAGAACAGGACTCTTATCAAACATATTAAGCTTGGGTCAGATTGGACATTGTATGCATGAGTTACACTTATTTTTCTTTGTATTAATATCATGCTTTAGCTCTTAGCTAAGTGTTGCTAACATGTTTTAACATGATTCTAGCATGATGCTAGCCTATTTAAAACTTGCTAACGCTTTTTAATATGTTGCTAGGAGTCCGTAATACCATTAAATGTCACTTCCTGTTGTCAGCAGGTGGCGCTGTGATTATAACTGAATATGGGCATGTATATATCTTCAGGCCAGGAGTCTTATCAAACATGTGAAGTTTGGGGCTGATTGGACATTGCATGCCTGAGCTACAGCAACTTCCTGTTTTATGTCTTTAACAACATGCTTTAGCACTAAGTAAGTGCTGCTAGCATGTTTGAGTACGTTTTAAACTAGTTTAGCACTCAATGGCTTTTTTAGTGTGTTGCTAATAGTGTGTCACAGTGTTAAACATGTCACTTCCTGTTGACAGTAGGTGGCGCTATGACTATAACTGAATATTGGCATGTAGATATCTTCAGGTCAGGACTGTTATCAAACATGTGAAGTTTGGGGCTGATTGGACATTGCATGCCTGAGTTAGAGTAACTTCCTGTTTCATTGCATTAAGAGTATGCTTTAGCACTTAGCTAAATGTTGCTAACATGTTATAGCATGTTTCTAGCATGTTGCTACCCTGTTTAACAGTTGTTGATATTTTTAAAATTTTGGTAGGCATCCACAAAAGTATTGAACATGTGGCTTCCTGTTACCAGCTGGTGGCGCTATGACTATAACTGAATACGGGCATGGGCGTGTGTTCAGGCCAGGCCTCTTATCAAACATGTGAAGTTTGGGGCTGATTGGACATTGTATGCTTGAGTTAGAGTAACTTCCTGTTTCATTGTATTATTAGCATGCTTTAGCATATTAGCTAAGTGTTGCTAGCATGCTTTACTATGTTTGTAGCATGTTGAATATTAAGTTTGGGTCAGATTTGACATTATATGCATGAGTTACAGCAATTTCCTTTTGTATTTGTATTATTAGCATGCTTTAGCATATTAGCTAAGTGTTGCTAGCATGTTTTAGCATGTTTCTAGCATGTTGCTAGCCTATTTAAGACTTGTTAAGGCTTTTCAATATGTTGCTAAGAGTCCGTAACAGTGTTAAACATGTCACTTCCTGTTGTCAGCAGGTGGCGCTATGACTATAACTGAATATGGGCACTGACGTGTGTTCAGGACCGGACTGTTATCAAACATGTGAAGTTTGAGGCAGATCGGACATTGTATGCCTAAGTTATAGCAACTTCCTTTTTCATGGCGAAACATCAAAGTTTGTCCGGCCGCCACGGACACGCCCTTTGACGAAAACTCTAAAGCTTCGCAATTTAACATCGCAAAGGCCTTATGAAGACACTCAGCAAATTTGAAGATGATCGGATAAAAACTGTAGGAGGAGTTCGTTAAAGTACGAGGCATGAAAATGGCAAAAACTGCACAAAAATCGTACAGGAAATTCAATATAACAGACTTCCTGTTGGGTTTCGGATGTTGCACCAGGAGACTTTTTTGTAGGTATTGGTGTGTTACATGTGTGTACCGAGTTTCGTACATGTACGTGAAACGTAGCTCGAGGCGCACTCCGTTGAAATTTTATAGGTGGCGCTATCGAGCCATTTTGGCACACCCACTTCTGAAAACCATACCAGATGTAAATTTTCGCCAGGTCTGATGCGTGTGCAAAGTTTCGTGAGTTTTCGGGCATGTTTAGGCCCTCAAAAAGACTTTTCATTTTGGAGAAGAAGAAGAATAATAATAAACGGAGCAATTCCAATAGGGTCCTCGCACTGCAGTGCTCGGGCCCTAATAAACGAAGCAGATCCAATAGGGTCCTCACACCATCGGTGCTCGGGCCCTAATAATAATAATAATAAACGGAGCAGATTCAATAGGGTCCTCACACCATCGGTGCTCGGGCCCTAATAATAATAAACGAAGCAGATCCAATAGGGTCCTCACACCATCGGTGCTCGGGCCCTAATAATAAACGGAGCAATTCCAATAGGGTCCTCACACCATCGGTGCTCGGGCCCTAATAATAATAATAAACGAAGCAGATCCAATAGGGTCCTCACACCATCGGTGCTCGGGCCCTAAAAACAGCAATTTACCATTTTTAACATTCTAGTAGATATTATAGCCTATCAACAAAGCACAAAATTGGTTAGTTAGTAAAATAATGCTCTTTGCCCATTTTTTAAACCCCCTTCTTGAATCAGGCCTGTGTTTTTAATGTACAAATAAATGCAGCCTTGCTGAGCAAAGGAGAACATTAGAAAAAAAATAATAATAGAGCTGTTGGAATGATTGTTATTATTTTTGTCTTACTTTTTCATTTGATTTTATAGAACAACAGTCAACATTTCTGAATGGTGTCTTTTATTTAGTGGTAAACCTGCAAGAAGAGCTCAGTCCTACTTTTTGCTGGCAGCAGCAGATTTGTGAATGATTGTCATCTTTGGTCTTTGAACCCTGGCTAAGGAGCTGCTGTCAGAATAAACACAATTGGTGTCTGGTGTATTAGACAACAGAACGTTCTGGAGTTGATTGACTAATGGATGATTTCAGTCATCATACAGTAACCTTTCTCTTCTCATGAAGACATGCGATGCGCTTCTAAACAGTCTCTCGCTGTCGCTGCTTGGAATGATTTTTGCGTCTTGCTCTGACAGTTTCAAATGCTTCCACACTGACCACATGTTTGCTGCATTAGTGCACGCCTCTATTTGATCATGTGACCTCATTGTTCAGTATAATTTATTCTGCCTTTTCGCATATTTTCAGGTGCCGAACATTCTGTGCATGCCTAATTTATGTCAATCAAATACACTAAGGTAAGTACAAAATCTTGTTTCGAAAGCACATCTGTTCCTCACCAGCTTTTATCCATTCATGACAAATGAAACATGGCATTGAGCTGACTATAGTTGATGGGTTACATAATGAGAGTGAATGTGCTGTGATCGTACCAGAGAACGTGAGCGAGTTTTTGTTCTGTTCACTTCCATTACAGGAAGATCCTTCATCATCATCAGAGTACGAGCGATTGGCATCACCCTGAAACACACAGCTCACATCAAACCAGAGAAACACAACAGCCCACAAACAACAGTCAGGTAAGTGATTTTGCAAAGTCAAAGAGACAGCGCTTTTTCAACACAGATTTAAATTGATAGATTACATATATTTATATTTACAGAAACCTCACTATGAATTCCAATCAGACACAACTACATTATGTCTCTGCCAATAATAAAAACTCTTTATTTATATTTTGCTTGCTGTAACTCTAATTCTACCAATAAAGAATGAACAATTCTACCGCATTTATTAATCTTAAGTAGAGGACAGTTGCAACATTGCTTATTTCTTCAAGCAGGAATAAGCTACAGTGATGATATTCATACTGCACAAGCTTTATTGACCCTGCATACTTCCTGAAAGAGAAGTCAGCCACATGTGACTACTCCTCCTACAAAAAAAAAAAAAAAAATCATGGTTTTTTAAAGATGAGATTTTTGGTCATATTGTCTAAGTTGTTTGTGTGATGCATCGTAAAACATAACATTTTAATCAGTGCTTTCTAAACTTCTAATAGGCATAGCTGGTGTGTGTCAATGATATTGTGTCAAGCTAATACACCAATTTTATCATGCTGTCCCTTACCACAACATTGATTTAAAAGCTTGCCATAACATTACATAATTGTAATTTTATGGTTTAATAATGAATCCCTTTTATAGTTAGGTATCTCTCCTTTTTTATTTCAGTGAATAGGCTAAAAATCTACTTGTTACTTCAGAATGTTTTTCATTTACTGTACTATTATTTGGTTTTATACAGCCAATTTACCTTTTTAAAGACCCTGACTGTGCACAAATAAAATGAAGGAATTGCAAAATGATATTTAAAAATGATTTAATTACATTTTATTGAATGTTGCAACTGTCCCCTGTTGTGGGGGATGGTTGCAACATTTCACTTTGTCTATTCAAGTGCAATTTTTCATCAAATTGTACATATATTATCATATGTACACATGTGGCAGCAATACAGGCGAGTAGCTGACAGATGTCTTTATTGTATAAAAATTTCGGCTTTCTAATACAAACAGTCTCTGAGAAACTGAAGGAAATGCAACCGTCCTACACATAACGCCTTCCTACACAAATCAAGTATCAAGAGGTATTAGAATGAAAACAAATCATATTAAATAAACTACATTGAATTATTCATTGTTTAGAATCAATGTGCAGTTCCAGGAATCAAACTGAATCACACAGTCTAACCGATGAAGCACTGAACTCACCTCAGCCTGAAATCCCTCCACCAGAATGGCCACCAGCAAGTTGAACAACACGTAGTTCCCGAACGTCATTAGAGCCACGAAGTACAGAGCCGCCAGAGGAGACGTGGAGGCCATGCCGTTATACAGGACCACGTTCCAATCCTCCTGAGTCAAGATCTGCACACACACAATATGTTTTTGACAGTGTTGGGGAAAGTTACTTTTAAAAGTAATGCATTACAGTATTGAGTTACTCCCTAAAAAAGTAACTAATTACGTTACTTAGTTACTTTTGTTAGTTATTTTTTAAGGAAAGTAATGCATTACAATATTGAGTTACTCCCTAAAAAAGTAACTAATTACGTTACTTAGTTACTTTTGTTAGTTACTTTTTAAGGAAAGTAATGCATTACAATATTGAGTTACTCCCTAAAAAAGTAACTAATTACGTTACTTAGTTACTTTTTAAGGAAAGTAATGCATTACAATATTGAGTAACTCCCTAAAAAAGTAACTAATTACGTTACTTAGTTACTTTTGTTAGTTACTTTTTAAGGAAAGTAATGCATTACAATATTGAGTTACTCCCTAAAAAAGTAACTAATTACGTTAATTAGTTACTTTTTAAGGAAAGTAATGCATTACAATATTGAGTTACTCCCTAAATAAGTAACTAATTACGTTACTTAGTTACTTTTGTTAGTTACTTTAAGGAAAGTAATGCATTACAATATTGAGTAACTCCCTAAAAAAGTAACTAATTACGTTACTTAGTTACTTTTTTAGTTACTTTTTAAGGAAAGTAATGCATTACAATATTGAGTTACTCCCTAAATAATTAACTAATTACGTTACTTAGTTACTTTTGTTAGTTACTTTTTAAGGAAAGTAATGCATTACAATATTGAGTTACTCCCTAAATAAGTAACTAATTACGTTACTTAGTTACTTTTTAAGGAAAGTAATGCATTACAATATTGAGTTACTCCCTAAATAATTAACTAATTACGTTACTTAGTTACTTTTGTTAGTTACTTTTTAAGGAAAGTAATGCATTACAATATTGAGTAACTCCCTAAAAAAGTAACTAATTACGTTACTTAGTTACTTTTTAAGGAAAGTAGTGCATTACATTACTTTTGCATTACTTTTTAAATCTGAGCAGGGCTTGCTTGTTTTTTATATATATATATAAAAAGTTAAATTTTTTGTAAATATAAAAGCCTTTTCAGACCAAAAGCCCCAGGCTTCGAGAAAAGTAAATTCATGTCTGTACAGTAGACCACAGAAGAAAAAATGTCAACTCTTTAGCAATAAAAAAAAAGGAAAACAAATGTAAAGCAAAGTACAAAAGCAAAGACATCAGTTAATAAAATGGGATATGTAATAAATACATAAAGGATTTTCGTGTTATTTAACATTTAATTATTGCAGGTTTGCATTGAATTTCAGAGTTTTTATTCATTTTGAGGAATACTGTATCTGTTTTTTAGTGAGTCTTACTCACAATTTCTCTCAACATGAGGACAGGAGAGCTTTTAATCAATAAATGGGGGAAAAAGGTAACACGTTACTTATTTGAAAAAGTAATTCAGATATTTTCTTGTCAAATAAAAAGTAATGCGTTACTTTACTAGCTTCTTTTAATATTATTACGTAACTTGCGTTACCCTCAACACTGGTTATTGGCAGCAAATGTCCCCACAAGTATAGCAATTTAGGTCCCCATGAAAAAACAAACCTATAAATCATTCAGAATTAAGTGTTTTAAGAATCTAAAAATGCTTGTAGCTTTGTGTGAGGGGTAGGTTTATGGAACTAACTGAAGAAAACTAATGATTGTAATACCAATGTGTGTGTGTGTGGGACATCTCTCTCTCTCTCTCTCTCTCTCTCTCTCTCTCTCTCTCTCTCTCTCTCTCTCTCTCTGTACCTGAAACACAGTAACGATTGCCCACAGCAGAGAGTCAAAGTTCTTCCTGTCAGGGACCGTGTCTCCGGTGTCCGTCTTCAGACTGAACTTGCAGCCGAATATATGCATTCCCAAAATACTGCAGACACAAAGAAAGGGAGAGAGATGTGAGATTCAAAAACACTCCAGTAGTCTAGTCTCATTAGTCTCAAACTGACACACACCTGAAGATGAAGATGAAGAGCATCAGCAGCATGCAGAATGTGGCCACATTGTCCATGGTCTTCATCAGAACCACCAGCTGTCTGCGCAGTGCTGGCATGAACCGAACCAGCTTCAGGACCCGCAACAAGCGGAAGGTGCGGAGAACCGAAAGACCGCCATCAGACTGACCCACGATCTCACACACGCTGCGATTGGGACGCTCATTAGTGAAAGCACTTCTGTTCTTATGCAAAAACATCTGTTATTTGAGTAATCAACTTGTATTGAAGTTTAGTTAAATGATTCTATCACACATGTCACATGATAGTTTCATTTTGAAGCTGTATCTTCAAAACTACAGAGTAGTATGTTGATAAAAATATGATACCAACCAAGACTGACATTTGAGCTGAAGTCAGTAAGATTTGCACTTTTATTCATCAAGGCTGCATTATATTGATCAAAACTGACAGTAAAGACATTTATGTTGCAAAAGAATTCTATTTCAAATAAATGCTGTTCTTTTGAACTTTCTATACATTTGCAAATCCTGAACATTGGGCAGCACAACTGTTTTCAACATTGATAATAATGTTTCTTGAGCAGCAAATTAGTATATTAGAATGATTTCTGAAGGATCATGTGACACTGAAGACTGGAGTAATGGCGTTGAAAATTCAGCTGTGCATCACAACAATCAATTTCATTTGAACATAGATTCACATAGAAAAAAGTTGTTTTATTGTAATAATATTACTGTTTTTGCAGTATTTTGGTTTGAATAAATGCAGCCTTGGTGAGCAGAAGAGACTCTTTTCTTTAAAAACAAATTATAAAAATCTTACCAACCCCAATCTTTAAGGTGTATTAAACCCTTAACAATCCTTTGAACGTAAAAGAAAAGCATCAGTAGGTGTTTCACAGTAGGTCATTACCTGATGATCACGATGATCCCATCAAAGATGTTGTACGGATTGCGCAGGTAATTAAAGCAGCCGAATGCTGTGAGCTTGAGGATCATCTCCAGAGCAAACATACTGGTGAAAACGATGTTACAGATCTCCAGAACATTAGTGAGCTCCTCTGGCTGAACACACACACAGAATGAGAACATGAAACACTTCATTAACTGAAGTAATGAACAGAAACATGATGAGACACAGAAATTATCATCAACTCATCCTCAAGTTCTTCAGCTCATTCAAGAATCACTGGAAGAACACACAGACAGCCAAACTGCCGGATATTCATCAGGTTAGTGCTGGTTTTCAGGTGGGCTTTAGCTAACATTACATATATATTAAAACCACTGCATCTATGATATGTTTGACCTGCTCATGGTGCTCTATGCCCATGCTGATGGTGTTGATGAGGATAGCCACCATGATTCCTCTGTTGAAGTATTTACTCTCAACGATGCCCCACAGTTTGACCCTTATCTCCATCCACAGCTCTCGGCTCCGCTTCCGACAGGCCCCCTCAGCTTTCTGACACCTGTCTGTCTCCTCATCTGCGTCCTCCTCTGTCTCCTGATTGGCTGCTGAGGCGGCAGGTGTGGCTCCATCTGCAGTGCAGCGAGAGAAAAGATCAGAGCTGCATGTCTCCACCCAACCATTTTCCCATCCATCCCCTCCCTCATCTCCTCACCATGTTGTGGGAGGCTCTTCTCTCCTCCATTGATGTTTGTTTTCTCATGTATCTGCTCAGGTGGTTTGCGGCAGAGCGTCCTGAAGAAGGCAGTGGTGCGTCGGCGCGCCTTGCGGAGGACGTGGCAGACAAGCTGGAAGATCTCCTCATAGCAGTCGCCAGGTTCTGCCAGTGAGGCCAGCGTGCTGGAGGACAGACAGGCGGCTCGCTGCTCCTGCATCAGCTGATGCTCACGCTGTTTGGTCTCTGAAAACTGAGTCGCTATGACGACCAAACACAGGTTTATCATGAAGAACGAGCCGACCTGTGGAGTTACGCAAAGATTCAGAGAGAGAAACACACTCCTCACTGCAAACATGGACTCATCTCACTGCAAATGACTTCTCACTCATTTTAGTACAAAAACTCATCTCACATCTCACTGCAAATACTCATTTTACTCATTCCACTTCAAACATGCACTGATCTCACTGCAAATACTTACATATCACTGCAAATACTCATCTTACTCTTTCCACTTCAAACATGCACTGATCTCACTGCAAATACTCACATCTCACTGCAAATACTTACATATCACTGCAAATACTCACATCTCACTGCAAATACTCACATCTCACTGCAAATACTCATTTTACTCTTTCCACTTCAAACATGCACCGATCTCACTGCAAATACTCATCTTACTCTTTCCACTTCAAACATGCACTGATCTCACTGCAAATACTCATCTTACTCTTTCCACTTCAAACATGCACCGATCTCACTGCAAATACTCACATCTCACTGCAAATACTTACATATCACTGCAAATACTCATTTTACTCTTTCCACTTCAAACATGCACCGATCTCACTGCAAATACTCATCTTACTCTTTCCACTTCAAACATGCACTGATCTCACTGCAAATACTCATCTTACTCTTTCCACTTCAAACATGCACTGATCTCACTGCAAATACTCATTTTACTCTTTCCACTTCAAACATGCACCGATCTCACTGCAAATACTCATCTTACTCTTTCCACTTCAAACATGCACTGATCTCACTGCAAATACTCATCTTACTCTTTCCACTTCAAACATGCACCGATCTCACTGCAAATACTCATCTTACTCTTTCCACTTCAAACATGCACTGATCTCACTGCAAATACTCATCTTACTCTTTCCACTTCAAACATGCACCGATCTCACTGCAAATACTCATCTTACTCTTTCCACTTCAAACATGCACTGATCTCACTGCAAATACTCATCTTACTCTTTCCACTTCAAATATGCACCGATCTCACTGCAAATACTCACATCTCACTGTAAATACTTACATATCACTGCAAATACTCATTTTACTCTTTCCACTTCAAACATGCACCGATCTCACTGTAAATACTCATCTTACTCTTTCCACTTCAAACATGCACCGATCTCACTGCAAATACTTACATATCACTGCAAATACTCATTTTACTCTTTCCACTTCAAACATGCACCGATCTCACTGCAAATACTCATCTTACTCTTTCCACTTCAAACATGCACTGATCTCACTGCAAATACTCATCTTACTCTTTCCACTTCAAACATGCACCGATCTCACTGCAAATACTCACATCTCACTGCAAATACTTACATATCACTGCAAATACTCATTTTACTCTTTCCACTTCAAACATGCACCGATCTCACTGTAAATACTTACATATCACTGCAAATACTCATTTTACTCTTTCCACTTCAAACATGCACCGATCTCACTGTAAATACTCATCTTACTCTTTCCACTTCAAACATGCACCGATCTCACTGCAAATACTCACATCTCACTGCAAATACTTACATATCACTGCAAATACTCATTTTACTCTTTCCACTTCAAACATGCACCGATCTCACTGCAAATACTCATCTTACTCTTTCCACTTCAAACATGCACTGATCTCACTGCAAATACTCATCTTACTCTTTCCACTTCAAACATGCACCGATCTCACTGCAAATACTCATCTTACTCTTTCCACTTCAAACATGCACTGATCTCACTGCAAATACTCATCTTACTCTTTCCACTTCAAATATGCACCGATCTCACTGCAAATACTCATCTTACTCTTTCCACTTCAAATATGCACCGATCTCACTGCAAATACTCACATCTCACTGCAAATACTTACATATCACTGCAAATACTCATTTTACTCTTTCCACTTCAAACATGCACCGATCTCACTGTAAATACTCATCTTACTCTTTCCACTTCAAACATGCACCGATCTCACTGCAAATACTCACATCTCACTGCAAATACTTACATATCACTGCAAATACTCATTTTACTCTTTCCACTTCAAACATGCACCGATCTCACTGTAAATACTTACATATCACTGCAAATACTCATTTTACTCTTTCCACTTCAAACATGCACCGATCTCACTGTAAATACTCATCTTACTCTTTCCACTTCAAACATGCACCGATCTCACTGCAAATACTTACATATCACTGCAAATACTCATTTTACTCTTTCCACTTCAAACATGCACCGATCTCACTGCAAATACTCATCTTACTCTTTCCACTTCAAACATGCACTGATCTCACTGCAAATACTCATCTTACTCTTTCCACTTCAAACATGCACCGATCTCACTGCAAATACTCACATCTCACTGCAAATACTTACATATCACTGCAAATACTCATTTTACTCTTTCCACTTCAAACATGCACCGATCTCACTGTAAATACTTACATATCACTGCAAATACTCATTTTACTCTTTCCACTTCAAACATGCACCGATCTCACTGTAAATACTCATCTTACTCTTTCCACTTCAAACATGCACCGATCTCACTGCAAATACTCACATCTCACTGCAAATACTTACATATCACTGCAAATACTCATTTTACTCTTTCCACTTCAAACATGCACCGATCTCACTGCAAATACTCATCTTACTCTTTCCACTTCAAACATGCACTGATCTCACTGCAAATACTCATCTTACTCTTTCCACTTCAAACATGCACCGATCTCACTGCAAATACTCATCTTACTCTTTCCACTTCAAACATGCACTGATCTCACTGCAAATACTCATCTTACTCTTTCCACTTCAAATATGCACCGATCTCACTGCAAATACTCATCTTACTCTTTCCACTTCAAATATGCACCGATCTCACTGCAAATACTCACATCTCACTGCAAATACTTACATATCACTGCAAATACTCATTTTACTCTTTCCACTTCAAACATGCACCGATCTCACTGCAAATACTCACATCTCACTGCAAATACTCACATCTCACTGCAAATACTCATTTTACTCTTTCCACTTCAAACATGCACCGATCTCACTGTAAATACTCATCTTACTCTTTCCACTTCAAACATGCACCGATCTCACTGCAAATACTCACATCTCACTGCAAATACTTACATATCACTGCAAATACTCATTTTACTCTTTCCACTTCAAACATGCACCGATCTCACTGCAAATACTCATCTTACTCTTTCCACTTCAAACATGCACTGATCTCACTGCAAATACATCTCACTGCAAATACTCACATCTCACTGCAAATACTCATCTTACTCTTTCCACTTCAAATATGCACTGATCTCACTGCAAATACATCTCACTGCAAATACTCACATCTCACTGCAAATACTCATCTTACTCTTTCCACTTCAAACATGCACTGATCTCACTGCAAATACTCACATCTCACTGAAAATACTCACATCTCACTGCAAATACTCACATCTCACTGCAAATACTCACATCTCACTGCAAATACTCATCTTACTCTTTCCACTTCAAACATGCACTGATCTCACTGCAAATACTCACATCTCACTGCAAATACTCATCTTACTCTTTCCACTTCAAACATGCACTGATCTCACTGCAAATACTCACATCTCACTGCAAATACTCACATCTCACTGCAAATACTCATCTTACTCTTTCCACTTCAAACATGCACTGATCTCACTGCAAATACTCACATCTCACTGCAAATACTCATCTTACTCTTTCCACTTCAAACATGCACTGATCTCACTGCAAATACTCACATCTCACTGCAAATACTCACATCTCACTGCAAATACTCACATCTCACTGCAAATACTCACATCTCACTGCAAATACTCATTTTACTCTTTCCACTTCAAACATGCACCGATCTCACTGCAAATACTTACATATCACTGCAAATACTCACATCTCACTGCAAATACTCACATCTCACTGCAAATACTCATTTTACTCTTTCCACTTCAAACATGCACCGATCTCACTGCAAATACTCACATCTCACTGCAAATACTCACATCTCACTGCAAATACTCACATCTCACTGCAAATACTCATTTTACTCTTTCCACTTCAAACATGCACCGATATCACTGCAAATACTCACATCTCACTGCAAATACTCACATCTCACTGCAAATACTCATCTTACTCTTTCCACTTCAAACATGCACTGATCTCACTGCAAATACTCACATCACAATGCAAACACTCATTCACTCATCTTACTGCAAACACACACTTATCTCTGCAAACATTCACCCGTCTCATTGCAAACACAGTTTCAAATACCCGTCTCACTGCCAACAACCATCTGTCTCACTACAGACACACTTTTTACACCAAACATAAACCCATTTCTTTGCAAACCCTCTGTCTCACTGCAAACACACCTGACAGAACATCTGCGGGATTTTTATGGGATATCCACATTAAGCTGAAGGAATACAACATGCTAACTCTCATATAGGAATACATGCATCTATTGAGGACAAAAGCATTCATAAACAGATAAAAGAATATCAAACGGGCTTGAAGCACCAATGACATAAAAAATGAACCATCAGCACGTCAAATAAAACATAATAAAACTTTATATTGCTCTTTTAGAACAGAATCATAAATCTGTGTGATGTGAGTGAGTGTGTGTGTGTGTGTGTGTGTGTGTGTGTGTGTGTGTGTGTGTGTGTGTGTGTGTGTGTATACTTACTATAATCAACAGAATAAAGTAGATAAAGTTGTAGAATGAATGAGCATCCATGACGTAATACATGATTTCCACCCAGCCCTCCAGAGTAATAACCTAAAGACACCATCATTTGCAGAAACATATTTCAAACAGTTCTTTGGAAATGAAGTTTGCTTTCAATAAGTTCACATTAAACACAAAAACATCAATCAGTTGGATGACTGTTTTCAAAAGTTGCACGGTAGAAATGAGTCTCCAGCAGATACCTGAAATATAACGATCCAGGCGTATCCGATGTTGTCAAAGTTGATGGCTCCTTTGTGCGGGTTTCGGTGTCCGGTGTGGCAGCGGGTGTAGTATCGGTTCCAGTTGACACAGAGCCCGGGAACAATAGCACTGGCGTTAAGGATGGGCTCGGTCATGAGGCCCAGTGCCTGATGGTGCAAGAGATCATCCACGTCCAGACAGCACTGATGTCCCGCCACACGCCGGGCCGGTACGTCACTGCACGCCATGATGCCGTTATCCTGCGGCAGAGAGCAGATGAAGGGCCTTTCGTCCTCCTCATTGGGAGAGTAGTACGGAGCAGGGAGTGCCACACCTGTTGAGCTGAGAGAAAGAGGAAGATTAACACATGATCAATTTGTCTAGAACCTAATCAGATGCTTTACTGCCCACATATACTGCAAATAATGAGCTTCTTTCTTAGTGTTTTTGTATTTGTAAATCAACACCCAGCTAACAGGGAACATTCTCACAACTAGGGTTGCAAAAAGATGGAAAATGTCCATAAAATTTTGGAAACTTTCCAGAAATCTTGGATAAATTCTGGAATTTTTTGGAATCTTCCTAGGATGTTTGGAAAGTTTCCAGAAATATTCCACACTTTTGCAACCCTACTCACAACTTTCGGTAACACTTTCTATGAAGCCCCTATTTATAATACATTATAAGGGTATTTCTAAGGCATTATAATGAATGCATAATGCATTATAATAAACCTTATAATATGTTATATTATCTCATAAATACTCATAACAACAATTATAATACATTATAATACTTGAGTATTTGAGGTTATAACTTTTAAGATTATGATTATTTATAACACACATATTTATTCTACCTAATTTACAATGGACTATATCATATTACATTTTTTTTTTCATTTATATTATATTTTATTTTGATGGTCCCCTTAGTCTATTGACTATACGCAACTTTTCAACTACATGTCAACTAACACTCCTTAGAGTATTAGTAGACTTAGGTTAAGGTTAGACTAGGTAGTAGAAGGTTTACATGCTTGCAAAGTTACTTATAATCAGTTTGTCATTTGGGGAACCAAAAATACAGTGTTAGCATATATTTTGCATACTAATTAAATTATTACATGTTAGCATATATTTTGCATACTAATTTAAAAATTATTACATAAAAATTACCGTTAGCTGACATGCAGTTGCAGAGTTGCTTATAAAAAGCTGTCTAAAGGGTACCATCAAAATAATCAAACTGATAATACTAATGTGTCATATTACACATTTATCTCATCTAATACCTGATCTTATGGCTCTTTGAGAAATATTATTATAATTACTTATAAGTGGTCTTTGTATGCTTTAAGTAAAGTGACATGAGAAACATGGCAAGATATGAGACTTATAATATGTTATAACTATGGAGGAGGTAATCATACTGTTAAAAGCTATAACCACAAATAAGTAAAACATTATAATACATTAAGACTGTTCTTATGAATAGTCATAAGATGATACAACATATTATAAATTTTTTTATAATGTATTATTAATGTATTATAATGCCTTAAGAATACCCTTATAATGTATTATAAATACAGGCTTCATAGAAAGTGTTACCATACTTTCAGTATCATTTTTTGTTTTTTATGTTATACAAATGTTAGGACAACATTATCTTAGAATAATGTTTGTGGAAAGATCTTATAACTTTATTAATATTTTATTAATGTTGTCATAACATTGCGAAAAACATTCTTAAATCAAAACATTCAAATAACGCTATATTTTGGGTGCAGAAGTTAGTAGAAGTTTCTGTAACTTTTAAATAACATTATAATAATGACAAGAAAACTGGACATTTTAATTTTTTAGAAACAAAAAGTTTTAAAATAAAAGCCCGATTTCACAGACAGGATTTAGACTAAGCCAGGATTAGGCCATAGTTCAATTAGGACATTTAAGTAATTTTTATAAACGTGCTTAGAAAAAACAACTGGGGTGCATCTTAAGACAAAACAAAGGCACTGATATATTTTAAGATCAAACAGTGCAATTTTATTTCACTTGAAACAGCTCAGACTTACATTTTAGTCTAGGACTAGGCTTAAGTCTTGTCTGTGAAACCAGGGGCCAAAGTATTAAATCTTCTTTTCTGACAAATGTATCAAAACAAAGTTTAAGCTTAAAACATTTGCCAATAGGGTCATAAAAATCTTCCCAAGTGTGTAAAATAACAAATTTGAATTTTGGTTCTTATTTCATTCTGTGATCATTTTCTCCATGACCAAACTGAGGTATCTTAAAAGCATGATTCATTTCTGGAACAACCTTCAATTGAAGACACTAAAGCTGCTCCTAATATAGGCTGCTCACTAGGTTTGGAACAGAGCCACAGCCGTCATCACGTATGTGTTTACACTGATTTAGAGTATATCTCTGACATATAAAGACCAACATCCAGGAGCGCAGAGACACACACAGATGGTTTAACAGAGCTCAGAGGGTCAAAGGTTTTATTGGTGCTCGCCTCTATGATCATAAAGGCGACATTCAAACGCTTTTAATAAACTAAAGAGCACATCAGTGCAAACGCACAGATCAAACACTGAGAGCAAATGAAATGATATTTCACAAGATTACAGAGGACAAACATCATCAAAGAGAAGCTGAGTGTTGATTTATCTATCAGCGGTGCGGAGCTCAGAGCCGCTGGATAACCAGACACTGCCAATAGAGATCTAGCACATCAGCAACCTGTAACAATCTGTAACATCCAACATGCTCCAAAACAACAGATTGACAAACCCACTTAATTCTTTCAAACCCACTTCTGAAAGAATAATGATTTAAATACACTACTATGCAATACTTTGGGTCAGTAACATTTTTGTTGGTACTTGTATTTAGCAAGGGTGCATTAAATTGACCAAACGTGTCAGTAAAGACATTCATAATGTTACAAAAGCAATTTTGCATTATTTTCTAATTTAATACTGAATTAATAATTACAAATGACATTATCAGAACAACATCTCTGGATAAAAGCATTACTTTGGATAAAAGCATCTACTAAATGAATCAATGTAAATGAATGAGAAAAGCTTCCAAATGATGCCAAACATCAGTTATTTACTGCTGACCTTCAGATATAGATATATAGATATACATATACATACGTACTCATTTGATATCATTTCTTTCTTTTTGTTCTTTTTGTGTCAAAATCCTACAACTTTCACTGCCAACACAAACCCATCTCACTGCAAACACACCTGACAGAACATCTGCAGGATTTTTATGGGATATCCACATTAAGCTGAAGAAATACAACATGCTAACTCTCATATGGGAATACATGCATCTATTGAGGATAGAAAGAATATCAAACAGGCTTGAAGCACCAATGAAATAAAAAAATAAAAAAATCAGCACATCAAATAAAACACTTTGGACAAAAGCTTCCAAATTAGGCTGAACATCAGTTATTTACTGCTGATTTAATTTCCAGATTCAAATGAACAATAAATCCACTAAAATATATTTGCCAGTAAACATGATTCTCTCTCTCTCTCTCTCTCTCTCTCTCTCTCTCTCTCTCTATATATATATATATATATATATATATATATATATATATATATATATATATATATATATATCCTACTGATCAAAATGTTAAAAATTAAATATTTTAAAGCATTCAATTGATCAAAAGTGACAGTAAAGAGATTACTGATTTCAAAAGATTTCTATTTAAAATAAATGTTGTTCTTGTTGAACTTTCAATTCATCTATGAATCTTGAAAAATAAAAGGCATCAGTTTCCACCAAAATATTGTGCAGCACAACTGTTTTCAGCATTGATCATAAGAAATGTTTCTTGAGCAGCAAATCAGCATAGTAGAATGATTTCTGAAGGATCATGTGACACTGAAGACTGAAGTAATGATGCTGAAAATTCAGCTTTGAGTATTGAAATAATTTTTAACAGATATTCAGAAAGGAAGCATCTATTTTAAATTAATAATATTTAAACAATTTTTGGACAAATAAATGCAGCCCCGAAAGAGACAAACACATTTTAAAAATCCTACTGACCCCAGGCTTTTTGAGCAGTAGTGTATTTATCAGAGATTTTCTGCTCAGCACTGTTGGGGTTCAGGTTCTGTTTGTGATCTCTGCTGGAATCCAGCTGCTTTCTGAGCTTCAGCACCACTGAGGACAGTCAGTCATTATTAAAGCTGCTCTGAGCTGCTGTTCTCCAGCGTGTTGGGTTCAGTGGGCTCTGCTAAAGACCGATGGGACAGAGATGTGTTAAAAATAGAGTAGAAATAAGACAGGAGATTAGAGATCTGCAGGAGACTGGGGGGAACGTGGGAACACAACACTACTAAGATGAAGTACGTTCTTGTCCTCAAACAAGACTCACAATAGAGCTGAATTAAAGGAACAGTTCAGTCAAAAATGTATTTTTTTACAAACAAGCAGAGCTCGTCTTCTCAAGATGTTAACTGATGGATTGGAGTGGTGAGGTTTTTTTAATCAGCTGTTTGGACTCTCATTCTGACGGCACCCATTCACTCCAGAGGATCCATTGCTGAGCAAGTGATGCAGTGACACATTTATACAAATCTGATGAAGAAACAAACTCATCTACATCTTGCATGGCCTGAGGGTGAAGACATTATCAGCTCATTTTAATTTTTTGGCTGAACTGTTTCTTTAAATTTGCACTGAAATTCAAGTAGCAACAGATTTTTCTTCTGCAGTGGCAGAGCACTAATTCTAATAAACGTAACAAATGTTAATAAATAGATCATTATTGTAAAGTGTTACCAAACAATGATAGATAACATGCATTCGGAGAATTTCCATTTCATGCCGACTTCGCTCTGCAAAGGAGCTGTTCATCCTAGATTGATGTTCTTCCCATCCAGAAAGATGTCTTCATCAGTCTTCATCAGGTCCTGTGTGTCAGATGTGTGTCTTGAACTACAGGTGCGACTGCCCTCACAGTCAGGCTGAAGTGTTTATTCTGGAGACTCAACGCTGTGAAACACACACCGTTCATTATCACAGCCGCCACATACGTGACATAACAAGGTCAGAGCCATAATTCTCCCTGCTGCGCGCCATCACTCATCACACGGAGGAACATTAGAGGAACCACAGAGAGAGAGACTGGGAATCTCACATTTCACCCCAGAATCAATAGAAAGAAATAAAGCATAATTTAGCATTTTTAGGATCATTAAAGTCAAGTCAAATTTATTTGTATAGCGCTTTTCACAAAATGCATCTTTCAAAACAGCTTTACAAAAAATCATGGTGTTAATGTTTATAATATCTCAATATCTTCATACCTTATAGTTGCATTTATCAGCTCACAGATTAATGATAATAAAGTTTACATTCACATATGTGCACATGAGTTATTCACAACAATAGAATAAATAGCGTGCATTTAGAAAACACACAAGCTTATCGATTTTCTAAATGCATGTTATTGATCATATTGTTAGTGATTCATTTGTGCATGCTTTTTGTTTTTTTACTCATTTTGACCTCATAATTTTTACTTGTATATAACGTATCAAAGTCTTCATCAATAATTTATTCAAATCAAATGCAAGCTCACATTCAGATTAGACTCCATCCAATCAGCCACCAGTGAATCTGTTATTAATATTCTGCCCTATTATTAATATTTTGCATTATGTACATCAAAATACAACAGAAAAGATCAGTCGTTACTTCAGTTACATTGCAACTATGCTTTTTTTCCATCATATGAGTAAATTGAGATAATTTACAAGCCAAACATAGTCCTTACAAGCCACGAAACTGTATTTGCATTATTTATTTATTTATTTATTTAAATCTAATGACAATGACATTGCTCCTAAATCACTTTTAGATGACGGACTATTGAACCTCAATTGCTATTAATTACAATGTAACACTGGATGCTTTGTGCACTCTAGTGAGGGATCTGCAGTGCGCTCTAATGAGGGAACATCATGACAGCTTCACAAATATCTCCAACCCTCTTGAGGCTCAATAAACATTCTGAATTTACAGCGCTGGAGACCAGAAAGATCAGCACGAGCATCAACACTGAGGTTCAAACCCCAGAAGAGCCTTCAGAGGCGTGCGGTTCACCACCGGAGATCAGAGAGTAATCATATCAAGCAGAAACACATGATCCATCAGAAAGCAGAAAGAAAGACGATCCAGACCACAAACAAGAGGTTGAACACCAGCACTGGAGAAAATACTGATTGTGTTTATAGTTTAGTCTAGAGGTGGTTCTACTATGACAAAAAAATATTTGTTAGCAACCTTTTGGTCACACTTCATTTTTAGGTCCATTTCTCACTCTTAGCTAACTATTAAGTATGACTTTTGCCTCAATAAACTCAGGTATGGAGCAGAATATGCATACAGAATATGTGCTTCAAACTATAACTAGTCGATATTCTAGTAATATACATAGTATTAAAAATTAGTTCATGAGAATTGGTCCTTAAACTAAAGTGTTACCAATCTTTCTTTTTTATTCTGAGGTAAATACGAGACAACACTGACATCATTAAACTAACTGTGATAATATCAACACACAATATTATTTGACAAAAAAATAATTAAAATGTAGTTTAAAAAATAAAAACCCTTCAAAATTTCTCTGTATTTTCTTCAACAAGAGTTTTCATGCTTGCAGTTGCCAGATGTCTAGAGTTTAAATCCCTCAATCAAAGCTTCTCTCTTAATAGGACCCATTTTCTACTTAATTTATCTTTTCAATCTGACAACCATTTTCACGCACTCTCTTAGAGAAAAAGCACTGATGATCATAAAACAAACATGAAAGCTGGAGTTTAGCAATCTCTATTGAGATATTCTGCTCAAACATTAGTGTAACACAGCCAGTACACGCTTAAAAATAAAGCTGCTTTAAATGGTTCTTCACAGTGATGCCATAGAAGAACCATTTTCCACAAAGTCAAAGGTTCTTTAAAGAACTAATCTCTTTCTTACCTTTTCATAATCGGAGGAACCTTCTTTTATCACAAAGAACCTTGAAACAGAAAGGTTCTTCAGATGTTAAAGGTTCTTTATGGAACCATTTAGACAAAAAAGGTTCTTCTATGGCATCGTGAAGCACCTTTATTTTTAAGAGTGTATGTGTTCATTCACACAGCTGTTTGCACTGTTTACTGCCACTAAATCCCCCATCAAACCTTCTCATGAAAAACTGTAATAAATCCAAACATGATCTTGACTGTATAGTGTCTGATTGAGGTTGAATAAATGTACTTGCACACCTCTGTGCCACAATACAAAGGATTTTTGTTAATGTTTTAATAGATAAAGACATGAATACTTTTGGAGCTTTTGAAAAAAGCTTTCGAAGTTTTCATAATGTCAAGTGTGTGATTATATTTCTGATAATACATTAAATCAGGACAAAGGTCAAACACAGCGTGTGAGTTAAGTGTGTCTGATTTGTGCTTATGAATGAAACTGCAATAATTCTGATGCCATTTCTCAAATTACAACAATCATAGTCAGCAATTATTAGTTTCCCCATGCAGCTTGACTAAAATGTGTTTTAATCAACTGAAACCTAAATAAAACCTGACTAAACAAAGAAACAGGACAAGTTGACTAAATATGACACAGACCTAAGACTACATTTAGGGGTGTGCGATATGATGATTTTTGATTGTGGACGATTAAAATGTCTCCACGATCTGCTACACTGTGCCTTCGTCTCGTATTTGCAATCACAAAAGAATGTGCTTCAAAGCCTTGCCGGTAAAATAACGTTATTTCTTGTGCTAAAAGCCTGTCAAACAGCACCTGATAACTGGACTAAGCTATCTTTGGCGTCTGATTTGCTAATACTGTCATAAAACATGCAAGGATTACCTATAAACACAGTTGGTTATGTCTAAAGTGAAAGTAAACAGCTGAGAGAAAAAAAATCTGTAATAGATGCGTGCAGCTCTTAAAGCGACAGAACTAAACATGCTGCTGATTGTCATTAAAGGGACAGTTCACCCAAAAATTTAGTCATTCACGTGTTGCCCCAAATTTCTATTAATTTTTTTCTTATGCTGAACACAAAAGAAGACATTTTGAAGAATGTGGATAATAGTAGCTGGTCCCCACTCACTTTGATAGTGGGAAAAAAATAAATAAAATACTATGCAAGTAACTGGGAACCAGCAACTGTTTGGTGACCTACATTATTCAACATAAGTTTTATGTTCAACATGCTTTATGCTTAAAAAAAACTTGAGAGTGAGTAAATGATGACCGAATTGTCATTTTTGGGTGATGGTACGCTAACAAAACAAAACACAAAGGAAAAATCACTCACTGCTCTTGACTGAAGAACTTTTAATACAGTTGCTTTAATAAGAGTCAATGTATAATTTATGTATATAGTGTTTTATTTTTACATTTGTTATTTCAATTTCTTGAATGCTACTGATACCTCCCGTACCTGAAATTTAAAGCACTGTTTGTTTGTTTATGTGTATTTGTAACATGTAGCCGATCTTTGTTCTTATCTTTTAATAACAAGGATGAAATAACGACAGATTTTTTACCTTCGCCCATTTTGGCTTAAATATCTGCCAATCTTTTTGTCTACTTTGTTACCTTGTAAGGTTTTGGTTTTAAAATAGGGAAGCAGTACAGCTTGTAAGATAGTAAAACTAACATGAAAAAGAATGGTGACAAAATCGTGAATTGTGATATTTCTGAAAAAATTGTGAGATGATATGTTTGCCATATCGCCCACCCCTAGCTACATTAAAATCGGCTGACAAAATGAAGAATAGCCAGGACTCACAGGGTGAAGTTCTCCTCCGGGTAGCAGCGGTTACGCAAAAGTCCTGCCCACAGCTGCACACCGATGATGCCGAAGATGAAGAAGACGAAAAAGCACAGCAGAAGCACGTTGCCCAACATTGGCAGTGTGTCCAGCAGCAGATTCACTAAGATCCTCATGCCTGACAGACACAGAACACACAAAAAAAACACTCAGATACACCACAATAAACAAAAAACACATCAATATACCCTTCACAAGCCAATCGGTGCTGGATCAGAAGGATTTTTGTCTTTAGTTTAGCTTCATTTCTTTCAAAAATACTGCAATACACCTTAAATTCCTAAACTGGATTCCCTGAGTTACGCCTTCACATGTAAACAAAGAGCAGACGAGCTGCGTTTGGGGACAAACTTTCCAGGAGCAGAACTTTCTGACATGCAAACGATGTGAGAACCTCTGAAGGCGTTTCTGACTGACGTTCCTCCTCTGATCTCCTCACTAACTGCTCCACGTTTACTCAGATGCTTTCCTGAAGTTTGGAGGTGTAGTTGTCACAAAAATGTGTTTCTAGTGTGGTGTCAGTGCAGGTGCAGTAAAAACCATCTAAATAACGAGCGAGTTTCATCTGACACCCTCACGCTCACTCCAGCCCGACTGAAGAAACTTCACAGAGTTTGGGAGTTTATGAGACACTTCACTGTAAGATGATGGATCACAATCTGCATCTGATGGAGAAATGCCTCGCTCTGCTCCAGACAGGCCAAATAAAACATTGACAACTCATTTTACTTACATTATATGTTGAATGCATTGTCTATATGGAAGAACATCAAGCAGATGCTTAAGTGTGTGAATTTTAGAGTCAAACTCATTGTGTTTATGTTTATGAACCATTCGATTCATTTCTGTGGGTTTATAATAGCTCTGAATGACTCAATAGTGTGTTTGAAACTTCAACACAATCGATACTCATCAACTGAGCTGAAATGTGTTTTGGATGTGCTAGGAATAACACACATACGCTGATATTGTGTTACTACCGAACCATATTTTGGGGACTCATTTGTTCCCTATTACTTATTAATTTATTTTACAATATTTGGAAATGTTTTCATTGCACCAACTCATCACATTGAAAAACAAGTTACTCAAACTTAATTTTATCTTGTTTTCCAATGCAAGTATCCAAAGTTACATTACGAGAGACAAAATTACATTGCAGTCTTGTTTTCTGAAAAACTGATCAAAATGAAGTGAGTTTATGATTTTTAATAAATAGAGTCAACAAAATCAACTTGATTCAAAGGGAAAACTGGTTTTAATATAGCACTGACAGATATTCGTTCTTGTTTTAAGGATAAACTCACTTCATTTTGTTCAGTCTTTCAGAAATCAAGACTTCGTATCTTAAATTTGCATCTCAAGTGAACATATTTTGATTTAAGGACATATGGACATTTATATAATATATAAACAAAAACACTGAGTATGATATTTTTTTTGCATTGCATTGCATGTGACATATAATTCCATGACTTTATGAATTTAAGGCTTTCTGCTCTGATTTAAAGGCTTTTAAGGCCTCAATTTGTGAAAATGCAGATAAGGACTATTTAAAAACCAGAAAATCCTGACCAAAACAAAAGAAATCTATGAAATGTCTTCATTTATTGCCTGATCCTTTGTTTCTGGGTTGTTCGTGTCATTTTCTCCTGCTTTCATCATGCTGTTGGTTCATCTTCAGTAACGTCTCTGTAGGTCCGGTGTTAAACCCAGCGTGTCTCATCAGCTAATGGTTTCTCCGCAGATCCTCAGGAGGGTTTGAGTCTCCTGTCAGCCTAACACCCATGAACCCTTCATGATTCAGCACTGATGAATCACTCACAATCAGCTGAAACAGAGCCACATTTGATTCCACACAGAATAAATGAGCTGAGATCAGACTCACTGGGGACTCTGTTGATGGCTTTGAGCGGCCGCAGGACTCTCACCGTCCGGATGGCCGTCAGGTTGATGTTCTGCAGGTCCAGTGAATACTCCACCACCCTAAACACACACACGTTAATAACACAGTTCATCTGTACAGTCTAATACAGTACAGGTGGCATTTTATACATTTGTTCTTCTGTGCTGTTTCTTCTGAAGCATCTGAAGCTTCTCAAACACACACAGCTGGTTGGATGATCTCTGACAGCTGATCATACGCTCAACATATTTACATACATGCAGACACACGCGTATCAGAGCCGACGCTCATTAAAGATCTCCATCTGTCCTGCATTTACACCGATCAGATCTGCCATCATACAGAACACAGACTAGACAAATAAAACACACACATGCTCAGCTTAACAGAAGAGACAGAGACATTTGACACTCAGTGAACACATAAACTGATCACACGAACACATTCAATGCCAAATGCATCAGTGTTATCAACGCATTTCAGTCACTGCAGATCAAAAAACACAGACAGTATGCTATCTGTAGGTCTGGATGAGTAACATTAGTGCTGTAAAACCACAAAACAAACATTGCAATAAAATACAAAACTGACGTCAAAGATTTTTTGGTAACACTTCACTTAAAGCCTTTTTTGTAATGCATTATGAAGGTTTATTAAAGGGTATAATTACTATAATGTGCATTGTAATGCATTCTATCTTGTCGTAAATTATAACCAAATTTAACATGCATAGTGTAACAATAAATTGATAAGTTATAATGTATCAACTGTAGTTACAATTACTTACAAGTTGTACAATGCATTATTAAGGTGCATTACTACTTTTATAATGCATTATACATAAAGGCTTTAATAGAAAACAAAAAAATTAGATAATTTACTCACCCCCTTGTCATCCAAGATGTTCAGGATTTCTCTCCATATAGTGGACTTCTATGGTGCCCATGAGTTTGAACTTCCAAAATGCAGTTTAAATGCAGCTTCAACGGACTCTAAAACGATCCCAGTCAAGGAAGAAGGGTCTAATCTAGCGAAACGAATGGTTAATTAGAAAAAAGACAATTTATATACTTTTTAACCCAAATGCTCATCTTAACTAGCTCTGCATGAACTCTGTATATTCCGGTTTAATACAGTTAGGGTATGTCAAAAAACTCCCATCTCATTTTCTCCAACTTTACCTTTATCTTTTTATTGTAAAGTGCGTTTGACCCTCCTTGTGCATTCACTTCATTAACACTGGGTTGGTACTTCTGCAGCATTGTAGGACAATTTGAGTTGGAGAAAATGAGTTGGAAGTTTTTCATCATACCCTAACTGTAGTGACCCAAAATGCACAGATTTAATGCAGAGCCAGACAAGACGAGCATTTGAGGTCAAATAGTATATAAATTATATATATATATATATTTTTAGAAAATAACCAATCATTTCACTAGATAAGACCTTTCTTCCTCATTTGAAGCTGCATTTAAACTGCATTTTGGAAGTTCAAACTCACGGACACCATAGAAGTGCACTATATGGAGAGAAATCCTGAAATGTTTGCCTCAAAAACAACATTTCTTTACAACTAAAGAAAGACATGACATCTTGGATGACAAGGGGGTCAATAAATTATATGTTAACTTTTGTTTTGGAAGTGCAATTCTCCTTTAAGCATTACTGTTTAAATGTTTTTGAAAGAAGTCTCTTTTGCTCACTAAGGCTGCATTTATTTGAGCAAAAATACAGTAAAAACATGAAATATTATTACAATATAAAATAGACTTTTTTCAATGTGAATATCTGTTAAAATGTCATTTATTTCTGTAATCAAAGCTGAGTTATTACTCAGTCTTCAGTGTCACATGATTCTTCAGAAATCAGCTAAAGAAACATTTCTGATTATTATTAATGTTAAAAATAGTTGTTCTGCCCAATATTTTTATGGGAACTGTGATACATTGTATTTTTCAGGTTTCACAGATGAATAGAAAGTTTAAAGGGACAGCATTTATTTGAAATATAAATCTTGTGTAACATTATAAATGTCTTTACTTTCACTTTTGAAAGGTTTGAAAAATTGAATGATGGTGTACATTAATACCAAATGCCACGAAAATAAAAAAACTGGACAGATTTTACACTGTTAACAGCATCATTGTTCCCAAATGGAGAAACTCTAGAGCTCCTGAATCACTCCTGATCTGAAGTGTGAGCGTTGAGTTACTAAACCACATCACGCTTCATCAGCTCAGCAGTTCAGGAATCAAAGCTGTGTAATGGGTTTGTTTGAGCGTCACAGCTACTGCTCAACTTCAGGAACCGGATGAAAGCTCTGTGTGTGTGTGTACCTGGTATTCATCACGTTATGGGGACCAAATGTCCCCACAAGGATAGTAATACCAAGAGATTTTGACCTTGTGGGGACATTTCTTAGGTCCCCATGAGGAAACAGGCTTATAAATCATGCACAATGAGTTTTTTTGAGGAAGTAAAAGTGTGCACAATCTCCTGTGAGGGCTAGGTTTAGGTGTAGGGTAGGTGTAGGGCCATAGAAAATACGGTTTATACAGTATAAAAACCATTACGCCTATGGAATGTCCCCATAAAACATGTAAACCCAACATGTGTGTGTGTGTGTGTGTGTGTGTGTGTGTGTGTTATCAGCGTCTCACCCGGCCATCACAATGAAGAAATCCAGTCTGTTCCAGGTGTCACCCAGATAACAGCGTCGGCCGAAGATCCCCAGAGCCACCATCTTCACCACCATCTCCAGCGCAAAGAAGATGTAGATGAAGGCGTCGAAGGCCTGAGAGACAGAGAAATCAGACGTGTGATTAAATCAATTGACATCAAGCGAGTCTAACGATCTGCTAATTAACACGAAGCTCTGATGATGAGTCTCTAGATGACGCTGATGATCTGGAATCGTCCGAGTGTGTTTGAATATTAGATCTGAAGCGCATGCTTAACGGGTTAGTTAACGTGCTGAAACCTCACGAGATCAGAAAGAGCGATCAATGAACCGAACGCCTCATTAACGGGCTTCTGCTGGAGTAAAAAAACAAATGCATGTGAAAGTATGAAACGCTGATGAAATGCGGTTCCTCGGACTGACCTGCAGGACCTGGCAGCGTTCGGAGGAGCAGTCGATGTTCTCGCAGGGCTGGTACATCCCCAACGTCACACAGTTCAGCAGGATCACCATCATACTGACACGCTCGAACCACGTACATGAGTTAAGGAGAACTCAATAGTGCTCAATGCAATGATTGACAAAAAGAAAACATCAGCACAGTCATCATGAACCACTTGACAGATGAACTGAACCAGTCTGAACCATTGATAAATGCATTTAACATCAATTCATATCCTATTACACTATTAAATGACTTGCGTTCACAAGTTCAGGGTCAATAACATTTCATTTTTTGAAAGAAGTGACTACTACCGAGCAAAAGTGCCATTTATAATCTTCCAAAAGCTTTCCATTTCAGATAAATGCTGTTCTTTTGAATTTTATATTCTTCAAAGGATCCTGAAAAATGTGCACAACTGTATTTAAGATTAATAATATTAAAAAATGTTTAATAAAATTTAGAAATATTTCAAAAAAGGAATTGTTCCAGTCCTGGTTGCTGATTGGTCAACAGATCATCCCAGAAATCCTAAAATATGTTCATGTTTTTTGAAAGATGAAATCGATACTTTTATTCATCAAGGATACATTAAATTGATAAAAGTGTCAGTAAAGACATTTAAACTTCAAACTTCAAAGAATCCTGAAAAAACTTACACAACTGTTTTCAAGATTAATAATATTTAGAAATGTTTCATAAAATTTAAAGAAACTGTTCCAGTCCCAGAAATCCTAAAATGCGCTAATGTTTTTCGAAAGATGAAACTGATACGTTTATTCATCAAGGATACATTAAATTGATAAAAGTGTCACTAAAGACATTTAAAATGTTACAAAAGATTTCAATTTCAAATAAATGCTGTTCTTTATAAGTTTAAAAACATCTGTGAATCCTAAACGATAAAATGTATCATGGTTCCCACAAAAATACTGGGCAGCAAATGCTTCTTGAGCAACAAATCAGCATATTAGAATGATTTCTGAAGGATCATGTGATGCTGACAAATTCAGCTTCGATCACAGAAATCAATTACATTTTAACAGACAACATACAAAATTATTCACATATATATTCATATACAAAACAGCTATTTTAAATGGTAATATTTCACAATTTTATTGTTTTTTGATCAAACAAATGCAGCCTTGGTGAGCAGAAGAGACTTCTTTCTAAAAGTTTGTTCTATTAAACGAGTCAAAGTAATCTTTCTATAACTCTATACAGATGGATTGCATTAGTTTTGTGTGTGTTTGCATGAACGTGTGTCACCAGATGAGTGCCGGCTCCTCCTGAGTCGTCGTCTTCATCTGCGTTTCTTTGTTTATTTGTCTAGTGCTCGTCAAAATGTTTACTGTTCCAAAGCAGCTTTAGAGAGTTTCGAGGCGTAAAACACAGAGTCTGAGTCGATAGTTGATACTGAATTAATTCCTGGAGCTCAGGAGCATCAGTTTATATAGTCAGTCATTCAAAATGATTACTCTTTATAAAACTAATGTTTATGATATCATCCTCAAATGTTCAAAGAGTTCAAACTAATGTCAGGTAATCTGCAGTGGATGCGAGGCACAGGTGGGCAGTGGAGCTGCTCTGTTGCTATAGAAACACCTCCTCAGGTGAAACCCTCACCTCATTCATCCAGCAGCAGCAGGTCAAACACACCGACACGTCAATCCATTTGCAAACTCATTCCGTCATTATTCAACAATGAGAAGTTATTTCTCTTAAGGCGAGGTGCTAGAGGTGAACAGGGGAATTTAACAGATCTCGCCGTACTTCAGCAGCTGATTCATCACAGTACATTACGACTAGGGTTTTGTATCACAAGTTTTCTGAAAAGTTACGCTCAAGCATGCAACTGAGGCATTATCTAATGAAATATGCACTCATTTGCATACATTACAACAGAAATCTGAACATTAGATAACCCCAGGCTCAAATTTCTTTTGTCGACAAAGATTCTTCCAGAGGGGATTTTGGGTTTCTCTTTTTATCACTCCATAAATCATAAAATACTGCCAACAGACAGACAACAAACATGTTTTAGGAGTAAAATGTTGTATAAATCAGTGTAAATGAAATATGAACAAACCTTCAGAATACAAGGAATAAAACTGTAAAGTTTGGTGTTTGTAAGAGGAAAAACCTCTTTGAAGATATGGACTGGAATTGAAATCTACACACACACACACAAATAGTAAAAGTGCAATAAAATAAACACTTAAATGTGCATTTCAGATGTTTTCTTTCCACTAGTCTGAAATAAGACGTGTTATGGAAGCAAAATAGACTAAAACTGACTGCCTGCAGTGCCTTTAATGCTATTGTGCAGTAGATGCTCTAACAAAATAATCATGCTGCTTCAATAAACTACAATTAAAGTTGAAAAATGGTGCATGTTGATTTTTTCTTTTAATAATTGATAATACTTTAGTTCCATAAAAGAATTAGTTCCCTTCCACAAAAAAATTACAGATAATGTACTTACCCTCTTGAAATTCAAGATGTTCATATCTTGCTTTTTTCAGTAGTAAAGAAGCTGTTTTTTGAGGAAAACATTTGAGGAATTATCTCCATATAGTGGACTTCTACGGTGCCTGCGAGTTTGAACTTCCAAAATGCAGTTTGCTACAAAGGGCTCTAAATGATCCCAGTTGAGGATCATCCAGTGAACCGATCAGTCATTTTCTTATATCATATTTATACACTTCTAACCACAAATGTTTGTCTTGTCTAGCTTTGCAATGCACATGTACTCTGGTTGAAAAGATTTAGGGTATGTCAAAAAACGCATCTAATTTTCCTCTCCAACTTTTACCTTTTTTGCAAAGGGCGCTTGATCTTCTTTGCACGTTTACTTTGTAAAGACTGGGTCGGTATTTCTGCAGCGATGTAGGACGATTTTGATGTTGAAGGACAAAATGAAATGGAAGTGTTTCAACATACCCTAATTTATTTTAAGACAATCAATGATCTTTTCACTGGATGAGACACTTCTTCCTCAGCTGGGATCGTTTAGAGTCCTTTGAAGCTGCATTTAAACTCCATTTTGGAAGTTCAAACTCAGGGCACCATAGAAGTCCACTATATGAAGAAAAAAAGTTTCTCAAAAACAATTTCTTCATGACTGAAGAAAGAAATTAAGACATGAACATCTTGGATGACAAGGGGGTGAGTAAATCATCTGTAAATGTTTTTTCTGGAAGTGAACTACTCCTTTAATGGAACTAAATTAGACCCTTGTTCCTCAGCTGGGATCGTCTGAAACATAAATTACTAGAGAGATGAACTGAACCAGTTTGAACCACTGATATACACATATAACATCAATTCATATCCTATTACAGTAGAATTATTGCATTAAATGAGTTGTGTTCACAAGTTCAGAGTCAATAACATTTTATTTTTGAAAGAGGTGACCACTTTTATTCATCAAGGACACAATAAACTGATCAAAAGGGCCATATTTAATGTTACATTTGAGATAAATGCTGTTCTTTTGAATTGTATATTCTTCAAAGAATTCTAACTGTTTTCAAGATATGTTAAAAGTTTTCTAAAATATGTTAATATTTTTTGAAAAAAGAAACTGATAAATTTATTCATCAAGGATACATTAATTTGATAAATTGTTCCCTTTGTAAACACTGGGTTGGTACTTCTGCAGCAATGTAGGATGATTCTGAGAAAATTATATGAGAGTTTTTGACATACCCTAACTGTAGTGACCCAAGTGAGTTAAAGGAGTAGCTCACTTTCAGAACAAAAATTTACAGATAATGTACTCCCCCCTTGTCATCCAAGATATTCATGTCTTTCTTTCTTCAGTCGTAAAGAAATAATGTTTTTTGAGGAAAACATTCCAGGATTTCTCTCCATATAATGGACTTCTATGGTGCCCCTGAGTTTGAACTTCCAAAATGCAGTTCCAGACAAGATGAGCACTTGAGGTCAAATAGTATATAAATTGTCATTTCTTTTAGAAAATAATCAATCGTTTCACTAGATAAGACCCTTCCTCCTCGGCTGGGATTGTTTAGAGCCATTTGAAACTGCATTTAAACTGAATTTTTGAAGTTCAAACTTACAGGCACCATAGAAGTCCACTATATGGAGAGAAATCCTGAAATGTTTTCCTCAAAAAAACAATTTCTTCATGCCTGAAGAAAGAAAGATATGAATATCTTGGATGGCAAGGGGGTGAATAAATTATCTGTAATTTTTTGTTGTGAAAGTGAACTAATCCTTTAACCCACATCTCCATCTGTGACACTAACAGTGTTTCTCAGCCTCAACGCTGAACTCAGGAATCCCAACAGATGTTCATATGCTCACTTAAAGTAATGCTGAACCATAAACAGATAAAGCTCCATCATGACACACACACACACACACACACACACACACACACACACACACACACACACACACACACACACACACACACACACACACACACACACACACACACACACACACACACACACACACACACACACACACACACACACACACACACACACACACACACACACAAACACAGCTAAACTAGCCGCAGATCTGAGATGAGATCTTGAGCTTTTAATACCTGCATGTCACTTAAGTTAATATATTAACTAGTTCATATAATTAGTATAAAATTAATAACAAAAACAGACTGACTTCCCATAAAATTAATCAGATATGATGGTAATATAATATAAAAAGATCAAAAGTGTTGATGTGTTCATAATTAATAGTCAATTTGTTGTTCAGTCAAAGATTCTATAATTTGAAAAAATAAATTTGTGGACAAAAAAAAAAAAAAAACACTTCTTAGTTTTGAGGTTCACTAATGTTTGGATTCAGTATTTGTTTCCCTTTTCATTAATGCATTAAATTGATCAAAAGTGACAGTAAAGACATTAATGTTTCAAAATAAATGCTGTTCTTTTGAACGTTCCTTTCATCTGTGAATCCTGAAAAAATAAAAAAAATGTATGACCGCTTCCACAAAAAATATTGTTTTTAACACTGATAATAATTAAAAATGTTCCTCGATTTCTGAAGGATCATGTGACACTGAAGACTGGAGTAATGATGCTGAAAATTCAGCTTTGATCACAGAAATCAATTACATTTCAACAGATATCCACATAGAACACAGCTATTTGAAATTGTAAGAGGGTCATTCCATGTCAACTCAAAAGAAAAGTTTCTTAGGAACAAAAATCTAAAATTAAATTTTGGGAAAATATTATTTGTTAGACTCAAATAAGTATGTTTTGATAGAAGGAAACAAGATACCATTCTATTTTCAACATTATTTCTTCTTCAGACAATAATATAAGTATCAGCTGTACAGAAAGTGCCCAACATTTGGTTTTCGACCACTGAAAATGGGTAATATTCAATAATCTGGACATGGAGCCCCATTGAAATCCTCATATCTCTGGGACTGACTGATGTAGAGCCTTGAAAATAAAGATTTCAAAAGAACTAGAATCTAAAATCACATTGCAATGTCTTTAGTCTTTCTTGAGTTATAGGCACTCAAACATTTGGAAAAAGAATATTTATGGCACTCAGACAGGTATGTTCAATGCAGTTGTTTTGACAGAAGGAAACAAGATACATCTCTAGTTTCAACATTATTTGTTCTTCGGACTTTCCCCTTTAAAACATTTGGTTTTTGACCACTGAAAATGTTTACTTTCAATGATTTACTCCTGGAGCCAGATTGAAATTCCAATATCTCTGGAACCAAATCTCAAAGGGCATTACAAATAAAAAGGCCAAAAGGAAAGTCTGTTAACACCCAATATCTACGAAGGTATTAAGATACCTTTAATACTTCTTGAGCTACAGGCATGCAAACTTTGGAGAAACATAATGCATTAAAGATTTTACTAAAATAACTACAAATCTGTGTAAAAATAAGATAATGATGCTGCCATCTTTCTGAAGTCATTTTACTTCGCTCTGAATCTGAATCACTGACCTTACTCAGTAAATATTCATTCAAGACATTTAATATTTTGGCTTTCATCACTTGTAATACATGTCTATCTTTTCTCAGAAAAAAATATTAGCTACATAAAAAATTTGAGCCAGGGAAGTTTTTGAAATTTGATCGATTTGACACAGAATGACCCAATAATATTTGTTTTTACTGTACTTTTGATCAAATAAATGCAGCCTTGTCGAACAGATGAGATTTCTTTACAAAAATTTAAAATTCTGAAAAAAAAAAAAAAATCATACTGTGGCCAAACTTTTAAATGTTAGTGTATGATATTAGTTTTCTCCTATAGATGTATTGACAGGCGTTTCGTGACGTGACATCAGGAGTTGAGGGCATGAAGCAGCGTCTGTCTGTCACGGCTCACTGAAACACATCCAGAAACCCAGCGGCTGAATGAAACTAAACTCTCTTATTGTCTCCACGGCGACACTCTCTGATCTCCATGGCAACAGCAGAGTTTTTAAATCAAGTTAATTGAGAGTCTAGAAGTTGTTGGCAGGAGGAGCAGCAGAACATCAGCAGACCATCACTCACAAAAACAACACTTCACATCTGAGGAATACTGACAGCTACCAGAGCCAACCACGTAACAAATGTAGAGTAGCGGGTTTGGTAAAACATAACCTTCATGTCAAATTAATTACATATAAAATGCATGATTTAAGAGTGTGTTTACAATGTTTTAAAACATAATTTGTCACATGAGGAATTAAATGGTTGTCCACTTCATTACATATGAGAAAAATAACCCTCCTCATCTAAAAACTTGAGAATTCATGGTTTGATTGTCTGCATTAGTAACTGCAGAATCACCAGAATATTGTCTGTTAGTCGCTGCATCACAAACACAATCACATGCTCACGTCTGACCGCTAGTGTGGGACCAGCCGCTGACCTTTAGCGGCGTCATTTAGAGCGGAGCGGTGCCGCTGACACGCCGATATGATGAACGACACACCAGCAAACACATCAAGAGAATGTGAGTAATCACACGAGACACGAGCTCAGAGACTCCTGAGGAACAAATGAAGCTTCAGCAGCTCTGACACACACCACAACAGCACAGAAAACCACTGCAGCTCCAGCTGAAAAACAACAATCACGAGGACTGAAATACAGAAACCTGGCGTCTGGATTTGAGTTAAAGCACTTTATTCATGTATGCATATCAAAATGAGTTATAACAGAGTTTAAATCATTATTGTAAGGTGGGACTGCTATTTTGCCTTCAATGTTTGACCCAGTTCCTCCAGCTTTTCATGATTCCACAATCACTGAATCCAACATCCATTTTTTTTTTCCAAATCTTGCATAATTTATAATTTCACTGCAAAATAACTGCAAAGTGCTCACAAAAAAACTAAATGTGTACTTATTTCTTTTCAAAACAAACACGTTTTATGTGTTTTGCTTGTTCTTTGTATCATGATACACAATGTGGTAATGTGTTGTCCTACTTCACAAACAAATAGCAAATGTTTCTCAGATTTCTGGAAATTACCAGCACAAAACTCACTTTGATCACCAAAATCATAAAAAAAAAAAACAGGTGGGAGTGATTTCTGTAGACACAATGATGTCTTTTCATGATTCCACAATCACTGAATCCAACATCCATTTTTTTTTTTCCAAAATCTTGCATAATTTATAATTTCACTGCAAAATAACTGCAAAGTGCTCACAAAAAACTAAATGTGACCCTGGACCACAAAACCACTCATAGCGGTCTGAAAAAAAAACTGAATAAATAAGCTTTCCATTGATGTATGGTTTGTTAGGATTGGACAATATTTGGCTAAGATACAACTATTTGAATATCCAAAATCTGAGGGTGCAAAAAATATAAATATTGAGAAAATCACCTCTAAAGTGGTCCAAATGAAGTTCTTAGCAATGCATATCAAAAATTAAGTTTTGATATATTTATGGTGGGCATTTTACAAAATATCTTCATGAAACATGATCTTTATTTAATACCCTAATGGTATTTTAGCATAAAAGAAAAAAATTAGAATTTTGACCCATACAATGTATTGTTGGCTATTGCTACAAATATAACTGTACTATGTATGACCGGCTTTGTGGTCCAGGGTCACAATTGTAAATATCACTAATTTTATTAAAGTTTAAATGCATTTAAGACATTACGGATGTTACACATTTGATGTTGGTGTGAAACTTTCTCATCTGAGTCATACAACCAGGGTTGCCAAGTCTATAGTTTTACAGCAGAACTGGGCTACTTTTACTCTGTTGTTATAGTTTATTTTTCAAGTGTGACGTTAAAGTGATCTCCCCAGAAAACTGAGGAAAAATGACCTGGTAACCCTACACATAACTACCACAGATTTTCTTAACATATTACACTCTTAAAAATAAAGGCTCCACGTGGGTGTTTCTGCAGTGATGCCATAAAAAAAAACATTTTTGGTTCCTCAAAGAACCTTTCAGTGAACAGTTCTTAAAAGAACCCTTTTGAAGAACATTTTAAAAAACCTTTTTCTACATTGATAAATTTGTGGTTAAGTAAATAATACAGAAAAACTAATGTAATTTATATATTAAATAACTGAGTTCAGGGAAGAATTAAAAAATTCAATAAATTCAATATTAGTACTCAATTTAAGCTAGTAGAATTTACAATTTGAACTTATAAGTATATTTTACTTGGTATTGTTTGTTATTTTTACAAAGATTGTTTAAGTAAATATCAAAGTCAGGATCCCGTTGTTCCCATCATGCACTTGAGCAGGTAATAATTAATAAGGTTATTTTTGCTATTTTCGAGATGTATTTACACTGTTTTATGGTTGCTTTTGTTGTTAGGTTAAGTAACTTGCTGTATTGTAACACCCAGAGTTAATCAAAATGACCCATTCGTACTCAAACTATTCACTGACTGTTAGTGTCATTGTGTATCATGTGCTAGTATTGACTACATTGAGTCAACAAATAACCTTAAAAACAATAAGGAGCCGTCTACTTGCTTACATACATGTTTTTAAGTGAAACACATGCTTTAGTGGCATTTTTTAAGTGCTATGATGTTTGAGTGTATTGTACTTGAAAACTGCAGGGTAAACTTAAAATAATTAAGTAGACATTACTCAAACTCGTACACTTTACATTTATGCATTTCCTTTGCTAATTTTACTTAACTTAGTCAATTCCATACTTAAATTTTGCTTTAAAAATATGCATGCATAAACTTGCATAATAAAATGTACTAAATTTACTTTTTTCAGTGCTCTATAAAGAACCTTTTCTGCATTTGAAAGGTTTCATGGATGTTCACGGTTCTTCACGAAACCATCGACGCCAATAAAGAACCTTTATTTTTAAGAGTGCACTGCTGTGAAGTTAATATTAATGAAAAAGCAACAGAAGAAATAAGTGCCTAAATAAAGCACGGTTTGCATCTGTATCGTAATGTTGTACTGATTTACTTGTTTGTTTCAAAACAAACCAGCTTTATGTGTTTTGCTTGTCATTTGTGTCATGTATGACTACTGTGCATCTAACATGATATATAATGTGGTAATGTGTTGTCCTACTTCACAAATAAATAGCAAATGTTTCTCAGATTTCTGGAAACTACCATCACAAAATCATTTTGATCACCAAAATCATGAAAAACCCAGGTGGGAGTGATTTCTGTAGACACAATCATGTCTGAGACACTCAGTTATTTTCTGTGGTGACTGCATCAGCATCGGTGAAGCGGTTTGTAGTGTTCCCGCTGCGGCGGCGCCCTGATGCTCGCTGGTTAAACGGGCTGCTCTCTCCCGCTGCCGACGGCAACAGAATCCCACCAGCATTCCTCAAGACAGAACCTTCCTGTTGCTGTGGCAACCGTAAAAAAAAAAAGAGCGGGAGCGAAGCGAGCAACGAGCGCTCCTCAGAGAGACAGCGTTTGAGACGCAGAAAGAACCGAGACCCAAATGAAATCAAATTAATTTGTGTGAGACACAGAGAAACTCCCATCACAGCAAAACACAGAACAGCTCAAACTGACCCGAGCATCCTCTCATCTGTCTGTTCCTACAGCGTCAGACCAAAACACACAAACTCTCATCATCACAATAATAATAATAACAATGTTGATATATTCTAATATATCACGCACTTTGCACTAGGTTGTAAATACTGTGTCATTTTTATTCAAACTGTACACTACATTTATTTTTTATTTTTTTACAAACTAGTGTTATATACTCCAGGTCAAAAGTTGTAAAATAGTTATTTTTTGTGCAGACTGTGACAAACGACCATTCAAAAGTTTTAGGTATGTAACATATAATAACAATAATAATAATAATAATAATAATAATTTATTATTTAATATATTTACTATTATCAAGGAGGCATAAAACTGATAAAGAGTGACATTAAAGACCTTTGTAATAATACAAAATATTTCCATTTCAAATAAACACTGTTTTTTAAAGTTTCTATTCGTGAAAAAATAAAATATTTCTACAAAAAAAAAAAAAAATTTGTAGTAAAACTTCACAATATTACAGATTGTGACTGGTTCTTTATAAAAAGAAAACTTCAATTAAAAATAATATAATTATAATACATGTTTTAAGCAGCAAATTAGAATGATTTCTGAAGAATGTGACTGTAATGATGCTAAAAAATATTCTAAAAAAAATAGCTTTGAAATACAGGAATAAATTACTTTTAAAATAAACACTGTTCATTTAAACTTCCTATTCGAAGAATCCTGAATTTTTTTTTTTTTAATGTATCCTGGTTTACATAAAAATATTTGTACTAAAACTTCACAATATTACAGTTTGTGGTTCTTAAAAAAAAGTAAAGTTTTCTATTTCTATTTCAGAAAAATGCTGTTATTCTAAACTTTCTATTCATCAAAGAAACCTAAAAAAAAATCTACTCAGCTGTTTTTAACCATTATAATATTTTTTAAGCAGCAAATTAGAATAATTTAATGCTGTACTTTGTATCAAATATGATTTATAATGTTACAAAAGGTTTCCATTTCAAATAAATGCTGTTCTTTTAAACTTCCTATTCAAAGACTCCTGAAAAATAAAATGTATCCCGGTTTCCACAAAAATATTTTGAATTAAAACTTCACAATATTACAGTTTGTGACTGGTTATTAAAAAAAACTTAACAACTTAAAAATAAAAGTTAAGTTTTCTATTTCTATTTCAGCTAAATGCTATTCTTCTGAACTTTCTATTCAAAGAAACCAGAAAAAAAAAATTATACTCAGCTCTTTTCAACATAATTATAATACATGTTTTTTAAGCAGCAAATTAGAATTATTTCTGAAGAATCATGTGACTGTAATGATGCTAAAAAATAGCTTTGAAATCACAGGAATAAATTACATTTTGAAATGTATTCAATTAGAAAACAGTTATTTCAAATAGTAAAAACATTTCTAAATTTAAATGCTTATGCTGTACTTTGTATTAAAAATGTTGTAATGTTACAAAAGGTTTCAATTTCAAATAAACGCTGTTCTTTTAAACTTTCTATTCAAAGAATCCAGAAAAATAAAATGTATCCCGAAATTAACAAAAATGTTTTGTGCTAAAACTTCACAATACTACAGTTTGTGACTGGTTCTTAAAAAAATTATTTATTTTTTTTAGTTTTTAAAGTTAAGTTTTCCATTTCTAATTCAGGTAAATGCTGTTCTTCTGGACTTTCTATTCATCAAAGAAACCTGAAAAATATATATACTCAATTAGTTCAAAAATATTTTGAACTACAACAGTTTGTGACTTTTTCTTAAAAAACAAACAAACAAACAAAATCACTTGTTCCTTCACAGTGTGTCAGAATGTACAGCGCTAAAGAGAAGTGTGTGTGTGGGTTAATTGCATTATAAATAGTCCAGTAAAGGGATTTGTATTTCTAATTAGTCTTTGCGGCGTAGCGCTGGTGTTATCTGTCGGCGGCGCTTTCATTCTGCAGCTCAGATCTCTCTCATCTCTCTCATTCAGCGCAGGTGAAGCGTTTCTCTTTGATTTCAGCTGCTGTCTGTCGGATCTCTCAGTCAAACGGATCAATGGGGCTCTTAATCTTTCACATTCAAGCACACAAACAACAGCCTCCACGAGCGTCTCTGATAGCAGCTGAACGACGGGACGCCACCCAAACTCACAAATAACTGTTATTTAAGACAAATTAAGCAGCGTGAGAGAGACCTGAGGGACAAAACTGAGGATTACACAAACGGAAACACAAGCAGATGAGTTTGACGCGCTCTTATCTCACTCGCTTCTCATTTAGAGGTCTTTTTGAACAAAAATACTCACTAAATGAATAAATAGTTTCCATTCCTCCATGAAGAGCATTTACTGAAACTAAACTGCAGCAGCAACTTGTTTCTAGTTTTCTCTCCAAATTATGACTGTTTTGTGTAACAAACTGATATCTTACCTTTTAATGGTAATATTTTACTTAAATACACTACGTTTTTAATGCTCTTTAAAGATGTCTCTTCTGCTCACCAAGAGTGCATTTATCTGATCCAAAGTGGAGCAAAAACTGTCAAATTTTGAAATCATTTTACTTTTTAAAAGAACGGTTTTCTATTTGAATATATTTTAAAATGTAATTTATTTCTGTGATCAAAGCTGAATTTTCAGCATCATTCAGTATTCAGTGTCGCATGGTCCTTTAGAAATCATTCTAATATTGCTGCTCAGTAAACTTTTGTTGTTGTTGTTGTTAATATTTAAAACACATTAAATATTATATAGTACCTTTTTCAGGATTCCATGATCAATAGAAAGACCTAGAGATCAGCATTTGCATTAAGCTTTTGAAACATTATAGACAATACCTTTCAAACGCTTGGAGCAAGGATAATTTCATTTAAATATTTATTTTGGAAAGAAATTATATAAATTAATAATTTTACTCAACAAGAATGCCTTTAAATTGATCAAAAGTGATGATGCAGACATTTATAATGTTGCAAAAGTTTTTTTTTTTATTTCAGATAAATGCAGTTCTTCTGAACTTATTATTCAAAGAAACCTGAAAAAATTCTACTCTGCTGTTTTCAACCTAATATTTATAATACATGTTTTTTTGAGCAGCAAATCAGAATATTAGAATGATTTCTGAAGGATCATGTGACTGAAGTAATGATGCTAAAAATTTAGCTTTGAATAAATTACATTTTAAAATATAAGCAATTAGAAAACAGTTATTTTAAATAGTAAAAACATTTGTACTGCTTTGCTGATCAAATAAATGCAAGCTTGCTAGGCAGAAGAGACATCTTTAAAAAACAACAAAAAAATCATATTGTTCAAAAACTTTTGACTGTAGTGTACTTGCAAACATTTTTTGTATTACAAGTTTTCTAAAATGTTAGGTTTAAATATGCAAATGAGGCATTATTTAATTAAACGTGCTCATTTGCATACATTTCTAGTACAAAAATCTAAACACTGGAGGAAGTCAGTTTCAAAATTATTATTTTTTTTGCCATATAAGAGTCAAATGTTTGTATAGAGGGAATTTGGGGTAACTCATTTAGTCACAACATAACTTAAAACAGACAGAAATCATTATATTTTTTCCATTTTGGGGGGGAATAAAATGTATAGAATCAAGCAAATTCTATATGAACAAACCCCTCTGTAAAAACCTTCAGGATATAGACAGGAATACAAATGTAAAGTGTGGTGTGTGTAAGTGCTCCTGAAGTGGAGATTTATGGCTCAGTGTAGGAGAAACAAATCATTTTGAGAAAACAGCCTTTAAAAATATGCATTGTAACTGAAATCAATTGACACAAATAGATGAAGTGCTATAAAAGAAACACTTAACAGTGTCTTTTGGGTGTTTTCTTTCCACTACTTTGAAAAAACACTTTATGAAAAAACAAAAAGCCCAAAATCTGCTGCATAAAACTTGACAGGTGCATGTGCCTGCAGTGTCTTCCCTTAAAATGTACATTACAAATACCTTTATAATGCATTATATGTACAGGATTTATTTTAAGTGTTCCGTTTTAACTATTCTTTCACATTAGCCAATATAAAAGCAAATATTCACTGAACGCATCCTTATGTAACACTGAACATTATTTATCCAGAATAATCCCCTTCTGTGATGTTGAAAATTTAATATGAGTAACAGCTGAATATGAGTAACACAATGGAAATCAGAAACACTGACTGTTAACAACTAACCTCCACACACACTACAGTTGAGACGTGTGTGTGTGTGTGTGTGTGTGTGTGTGTGTGTGTGTGTGTGTGTGTGTGTGTGTGTGTGTGTGTGTGTGTGTGTGGTCTCTCAATCTCCATGGCAATAACAGCTGCTGTGGGTCGTAATTGAAAGCAATGAGAAAAAATAGAACAAAGAAATTGGAAAAGAAAATAAAGCGGATCAACAGAGACGAGGAGAACACGAGGCTGTTAATGATGGATGTGCCACACAGACACAGGAGAACCAACCACAAACCCACAGCGTGATGATCACTGCAACAAACATGAAGATGAAGAACAGGAAATGAAGAAAATAACGACTGTTCGCAGAGCAGTTTCCACACACTCCACTGTCTGCCATTGGTCAGTCAAGCAGAAAGTCCCGCCCCAAACTCAGATTGACACATCCGACACTCAAACCAGCTGAACATCGTCTAAAGCAGATGTTCCAGAGCGCAGGAGATCAGGCCGTTCTGTGCATCTGATAAAGCCAGAAAATCCCTGGATGAGCTAAACTGCAGACACACACACTCTCACACCCAGAGGGTTGTATAACCTCACAGACGTCTCTCTCCTGAGCTGATGAGTGTCTCAGGAGCTCATCTGGATCTGCTGAGATCTCAGAGGTTCAATGCTCAATATGACCACTTCGCAAAATGAATATTATTGCGCATGTAAGTGCAAAACCTGCTACCAGTGATAACGCCGCTGCTGGGGTTTCGAGGGGTTGCCAGAGTGTTGCTAGGCAGGTGTCCTGAAAGGTTGCCAGTAGGGATGCACCGAATGTTTGGCAACCGAAATTATTCAGCTAAAAATAGCAAAGAAAGCTCTTTCGGTGTTTGGCCGAATAAGCAAAAAGGCAAATAAATTATACCGAACAAAGACGTGATGCGATCAAATAGAGGCGTGCACTAATGCAGCAAACATGTGGTCAGTGTGGAAGCATTTAAAACTAAATCATTCCAAGCAGCGACAGCGAGAGAGAAAGGTTACTGTATGATGACTGAAATCATCCATTAGTCAATCAACTCCAGAACGTTCTGTTGTCTAATACACCAGACACCAATTGTGTTTATTCTGACAGCAGCTCCTTAGCCAGGGTTCAAAGACCAAAGATGACAATCATTCACAAATCTGCTGCTGCCAGCAAACACTAGGACTGAGCTCTTCTTGCGGGTTTACCACTAAATAAAAGACAACATTCAGAAATGTTAGTATCGTCATTTTACTCTTGTTCTGTCAAATAAAATAAAAAATTAAGACAAAATAATGCTAATAATCATTCCAACAGCTCTATTAATACATTTATTCTAACATACTCGTTTGCTCAGCAAGGCTTCATTAATTTGTGCATTAAAAACACATGCCTGATTCAAGAAGGGGGTCTGAAAAATGGCCAAAAAATATATTTTACTAACTTTTACTAATTTTAAGTTCAATTGTGCTTTGTTGGTAGGTTATTTAATGTCTACTAGAGTGTTAAAATGTTCAGTGTAAAAAATTTTTTTTTTAAATTGTTGTTTTGTAATTGATTTTTTTTCTTTGAAAAGCAAGACAAAACTGTAAAAAGCACATTTTGGCCATTTAATTTATGCAATGGTAAACTTGGCAAAATCAGCCTTCGGCCCAGTGTTTAATTTTGTCAGGCTTCGGCCAAGAATTGTCATTTCTAGTGCATCTCTAGTTGTCAGAGTGTTCGGAGGTTTTCACGTTATTGGTAACAAACTAGATATTCAAACTCTTTAGCACAGACTCAGTCTCTCACTGACGGCAGACACCGAGAGCTGATTTTGCGAGCTGATGATCCGGAGGATAATGACGGCTCTTCGCTGCGCTTTTGTTCATTTATGAGACAAAAGAAAAACTCTGCTGCAGATCTGAATCTCCTCCAGAAACACAAGAGAAACACATTGAGAGATGAAAGACAGAGATGCACTGATCTTCTGAATACTGATGGAAACGGTTTGTTTGTTTGTTTGTTTGTTTGTTGTGTTAAAGCTGAAGTCGGATGTTAATTGCATCTCGTCTCGTCTCAGTGAATCTGAATGATGCTGTTAACATGACATTTACCTAGTAAACACACAGCGATCACAGCTGATCCTTCACCTCATAACAACAGCAACCAACATTATGCAAATATCACACAGACATCAGACATCGAAAGCATCCACATCTCAACAAACCCTAATAAACAGCCATCCGAGTCATTCCATGTCAACTCAACCATTTTTAATTTTGCTAATATTTTTTCTGAAAAAAGATAGACACGTATAGTGACGAAAGCCAAAATATTAAACATCATGGATGAATATTTACTGAGTAATCCACTATTTTGTAGAGGAAGGTCAAAATGGCAATTTTCGCCTGAGATTCAGAGTCAAGTTACAGGGAGGTAAAAATGAATTTAGAAAGATGGCAGCATCATAATATTATTTTTACACAGAGATTGGTAGGTCTGTTAGTAAAATCTGTTGACTTCAGCAATCTTTGTGGCATTATGTGCCAGTGGTGACCATTCAAAAATGGGGAAACGGCATTTTTCAAAATTTTTCTTCAAAGTTTGCATGCCTGTAACTCAAGTAGCATTCAAGGTATCTTAATGATCTTTTAGATATTGGGTCTTAACAAACTTTCCGTTCGGCATCTTTATTTTTAAGGCCCTTTGAGATTTGGTTCCAGAGATACTAAAACTTCAATATGGCTTCAGACGTAAATTGTTAAAATGTACACATTTTCAGTGGCATCAAGTATCAAAAAAATACGATACTTATTTTAAAAAGGAATGTCTGAAGAACAAATAATCTTGAAACTAGAGATGCATCTCATTTCCTTCTGTCAACTGCATTGAACATACTCATCTGAGTGCCATAAATATTGTTTTTCCAAAGTTTGAGTGCCTATAACTCAAGAGGTATTTAAGATATTGCAGTATGATTTTAGATTATAGTTGTTAGAAAACTTTTCTTTTGAAATCTTCATTTTCAAGGCACCACATCATTCAGTCCCAGAGATATGAGAATCTCAATAAGGCTCCATGTCCAGATTGTTAAATATTACCCATATTCAGTGATTGAAAACCAAAATGTTGGTAACTGCGTATACAGCTGATACTTATTTTAATTAAAGAACAATGTCTGATGAAGAAATAACTTTCAAATTTAAACTGCATCTTGTTTCCCTCTATCAAAACAATTGCATAGAACATAGCTTTCGGAGTGCTGAAAATGCACTGAAATGGTCAAGTTGAGGCATATCACCTTGCTCTCTATAGTCTATTCATAAGATTTTATATTTGAATCAGTTTCAGGTATATTTCAAAGTAGGGATTCTGCTTTTTTAACAGCTTCTGAAGCTACCAATAGTTTAAACATGCAGTACTTTAACATGTTTGAAACAAATCCCAGGCCTCATAAGGAAGTTAAGTTGCTTTATCCACATTGCATTCACATCAATAAACCAAGATTTGCCTCACCTGGACTGATTATTGATTCTATAGAATTATTGTTAAAAAAAATATGAATCATAGTCATAGGTTAAGAAGTATTTACTCCTTAAGGGCGCATTTGGCAGAAACACTGATAGTTTGTTAACACAAAATTTGTTAAGACCCAATATCTAAAAGGGCATTAAAGTATATTTAATACTTCTTGAGTTACAGGCATGCAAACTTTGGAGATAAACTTGAAAAAGTGTTGCTTCCCCCTTTTTGAATGGTCACCATTGGCACATAAAGCAGTAAATGATTGAGTCTAAATTTTACTAATAGAACTACTAATCTCTGTGTACACTGCAAAAAAAAATTATTTTCTTATTTAGATTTTTTGTCTTGTTTCCAGCCAAAACATCTAAAATTCTTAAATCAAGAAGGATTTTATAGACAGGTAAAAATTGTCTTGTTTTCAGAAAAAAACAAGTCAAAATTAAGTGAGTTTCTGCTTGAAACAAGCAAAATAATCTGCCAATTGGGTAAGAAAAATAATCTTGTTTTCTGATTGAAATTAGATTTTTTTTGTTTGTTTGTTTTTTTTGTTTACCCCATTGGCAAATTATTTTGCTTGTTCTAAGCAAAAACCCATTTAATTTTGACTTGTTTTTCTGAAAACAAGACAATTTTTACTTGAAATCCTTTTTAGATTTTTTTAGCTGGAAACAAGACAAAAAAAATCTAAGTAAGAAAATAATTGTTTGCAGTGTAAAAATAAGAGAATGATGCTGCCATCTTTCCGAAGCACATTTTTACCCCCTGCAACTCTAAACCTCAGGTGAAAATTGCCATTTTGACCTCCCTTTACAAAATAATGGATTACCTAGTAAAAAATAATTCATGACATTTAATATTTTGGCTTTGCATGTCTATCTTTCCTCAGAAAAAAAAAAAAATATTTGCAAAATCAAACAATTTGAGCTGGGGATTTTTTTTATTTGGTTGATTTGACACAATGTTGCTTCAATCCGTTTCTGTATCAAATGTAGAATCAAACTCTACACTGATCTATAATCCACCTGCTCTAAACTACACAGGTTAATATCGGACAAAAGGACTGATTGCAATGTTTCCCATTCATGGAGACTTTCAGGGCATTATCTGAATTAAATCCACTGCAGACTATTATTACCATCAGTTTCCGAACTAGTGCAAACAAGACTAACCTAGCCACCTGAGTTCAGCTGACGTATGATTCCAGCAAATACAGACACATGAAACACCCAAACAGACACAGAGAGACTCAGAGATCATAAGAATAATTTCAACACACACTCTCGCCGCCTGACAGCCGGACAAACACCTTCAGAGGCGTTCTGATCTTAATAAAAGACGTCTGACATTTAGAGACATTATTCACTGCCAGAGCCAAAGAAACGCGAGAGCACAGAGAAGAAGAATATAGCGGAGGATGAGAGACACTGACACACTGAGAGAGAGAGAGAGAGGGCATGATGTCATCACTGCACATAAACGCTAAGACTGAGGAGGTCGAGCGACAGTCTTTAGATACGAGAACAATCAAAGACTGTAAGTGTTCAGTCAAGCGCTTTGGCATAAAGTCACACAGAAAACACCGGCGGCGTCACCGTCAGCTGAAGATCATCCAGCATGTTCACAATCTGACAGCAGATCATCGGCACGTCAATCACAGTGATCAGGTGACGTTTCACTCTGTATTGATCTGGTGTGATTGATCTCTGTCTGAAGAACAGCAGGAGATGATCAATGCAGGTCTGCAGCAGCTCTACCACGTCACATCAGCCTCCTAACCTTCTGCTGATCTCAGAACATCTACATGAACTCAATGTACTCTAAACTACGTTAAATGCACTCCAAAACCATCTGCCAAAATAATGCTTCAAGCAACACAATTGTGGAATAGAAAAAAATGGCAAACTGAACACATGAGCTGCATGTTGTCATACATTTGGAATTAAGAATAAATTCATATTTAATATAATAATAGGACAAATAACATCCTACATATTATTTGATCATTTAAATCTCCAGTTACTACACTACAGCTTAAATGATTTTCCATCTTGCATTTTCTGTAAAAATGATGAGTGCCATTAAAACAGCAGAAATACACTACCAGACAAAAGTTATTGGACAGTAAGACTCTTAATTTTTTTTAAAGAAGTCTCTTCTGCTCATCAAGCATGCATTTATTTGATCCAAAATACAGCAAAAGCAGTAATATCGTGAAATATTTTTTACCATTTAAAATTATTGCTTTATATTTGAATATATTTTAAAATGTAATTTATTTCTGTGATCAAAGCATCATTACTCCTTCAGTGTCAAATGATCCTTCAGAAAGCATTCTAATATGCTGATTTTCTGTTCAAGAAACATTTGTTTCATTATTATTATTATTTGCAATATTTAAAACAGTTGAGTACTTTTTTTCAGGATTCTTTGATGAACAGAAAGATCTGAAGATCAGCATTTATCTAAAATAAAAAGCTTTTGTAACATCATACACTATACCATAATTTTTTATTTAGCAAGGATGTTTTAAATTGATCAAAAGTGATGATAAATAGATTTATAATGTTACAAAAATTAAATTCCAGATAAACTTTCTATTCATCAAAATAAAAATGAAAAAAAAATCTACTCCGCTGAGAATATAAGAATTATTTCTGAAGGTTCAGACTGGAGTAATTATGCTAAAAATTCAGCTTTAAAATCACAGGAATAAATTACATTTTAAAATATTTTCAAACAGAAAACAGTTATTTTAAATGGTAAAAATATTTCAAAATTTTACTGTTTTTGCTGCAGGCTTGGTTTGGCTAGGACTTATTTATACAAAAAAAAAAACATTAAAAATGACTGGTAGTTTAAGTAAAAGTAAAAGGTAAACAAGGCTGCTTGGTTTATATTTCTAATATATATAATTGTATAAAATTAATATTTTAAAATTGCATTGCATACCATTTCAAATGTTTGTGCTTTCCTTTCTATTTTTTTTTTCTTTTTTTTAAACAACATTTCAGTAATTAAAGTGTGGAAATTAAATTACAGTGAGCACAACAGTTACCATATGGTGTTTGGCAGGGGTCAAAAAGGATTTAAACAGTGCATTTTGAATTGATCCTTTCTCGTAAATGTGATTTTGAAGAGAAATTAAAATTACCGCAAGACCTTAGTGTTCATCAAAAAAAAATAGTAGGTATATTAGCCTGGGGATTTTACATTGGTGGTGTGTCATTCTGGATTCAGATGCCAATAAAATCACTGACTAACACTGAAAAAATATTTACCATCAGAATAGGGCTAAAGTCTAGACGCATTTCCAAAAACCCTTTTGAGGAAGATCTTGTCACAGAACTAACACTGGATTGACACAGTTTGAGATTCATCACATCAAATCTTTGGCAAATATTGAGACAAGATTTGGCAGCACACGCATACACAGAGACATTCGTCATCACAAAGCCTGTTTTATGCATTTTCTGTGTCTGATGACCTGAGCGTCACATAAAGTGATGTGGTTGTTTTTGTGTGTCATTCATACGGCTCTGTCTGTCTGAGTGGGTGGATCCTGGCCAGAATAAACAAATGATATCCAGACTGAATGCTGTGAGAGACTGTAGTTGACTAAACACTGACATTTCTGATTGCTGCCCGGCCACATCTGAGCTGAAACAACACACATTAGAAGAGAAGAGAAAAGAAGTTTTAAAAGGGAAAATATCCAGTGGTGATATCTCACACACGCTGTAATTATATTCTCAACCTCAGAGTGAAAACACACGCAGACCGAAACAGGCGGCCGCTGATTTATCATTATATTTTGTCATTATATTTTCATCATAGAAGACGGTTCATTATTATTCACAGTTGTGCTGAAAGTCACCCTGAGAAAGAGATGATGTTCAGCAGAACAACGCGTGTCCTGACTAGACAGCGCACTTTACCTCACACAATTACAGCCAATCAGATTAAACGTAATTAATATGCTTGAATTTCTGACCAATGAGATGTGATTGTGGGCGGGGCTAACCAAATAATCAACTAAATAAAATGTCTTGTAACTAGTCATTTTCACACACACAAAAAATTGTGTCTGGTAAACTCAAACTTAACTAAAACTAAAACCATGGGAAAAAAAAAATTGTTACTTGAAATTTAAAAAAAAAAAAAAGTGTAAACTGAAAGAAAATAACATTTCTGATATTTATTTAGGTTAATTTGATGTATCAAAATATATGAAAGCCAATTTTTGCCATTGGATAAGGTTGCTATAACTTTTCTATAAATTGCTATAACCTTGCAATTTTGCGGGAAAAAAATAGAAATTCAAGATTTAAACTTGAAAAAAAGATTTAAAATTTGAAAAAAGTGGCCATTTTTTTAAACAAATTTATTTATTTATTATTATTTTTTTAATCCTGTTGTGGAAAGAAGCTTCCATAAAAATATTAAAACTATAAAATAAATCAATAAAAACTACATAGATATTTATAAAAAAAATAAATAAATAAATAAAAATGACAAAAACACAAAACAAGATTACTTAAACTGTAACTAAAATTAAAAGACAACATAAAAATTTAAATGTAATTGAGATTGAGAGCTTTTTTACATTTTGTTAAATTACTTATTTTTTTAATCCTGTTGTGAAAAGAAGCTTCCATAAAAATAATAAAACTTTAAAATAAATAATTAAATAAATGAAAACTATATAGATATTTTAAAAAATGACAAAAACACAAAACAAGATTACTAAAACTGTAACTAAAATTAAAAGACAATATAAAAATAAAAATGCAATTGAGATTGAGAGCTTTTTTACATTTTGTTAAACTATTTAATTAATTTATTTTTTAATCCTGTTGTGAGAAGAAGCTTCCATAAAAATATTAATAAATAAATGAAAACTGTATAGATATTTATAAAAAATTAAAATGACAAAAACACAAAACAAAATGACTAAAACTGTAGCTAAAATTAAAATAGACAATATAAAAATAAAAATTTTAATAATAAAAAAAAATGATACTAAAATAGCAATGGTGCAGCTAGTTAAGGATATGGGCTGGACACCATGCGGATGCACCAGTTGCGAGGACACGTGCTCTGCTTGAGGCAGAAAAATACGATGGGCGCCAGTTCAGGGTATGGAAGGACCAGAGCGCTCAACTCACTGCTGACATCATCAGCCACTTCCTGCACCTGCTCCGCCTGCTCCACCGGCCCCGCCTCCTCCTGCCCAGCAGGCTCCGCCTCTTCTTCAACAAGCCCATCCCAGCCAGGAGAGGCACACAGGTCAGTGTGTGGCTCCGCCCCCACCGCAGCAGGCCCCTCCTCCTCTGATGTCATGGCTTTGGACCCGCCTACAATGAAAGAGACAGTTAATAATCACAGGTTTCAGTCTGGAGAAACCAAGTTAAACTAGTTTAAAGGAGAACACCAACCCCCGGTTTCACAGACAATTGGCTTAAGGCTAGTCCTAGACTAAAATGCAAGTCTGAGTTGTTTCAACTGAAATCAAATTGCACTGATTGATCTTAAAATATATCAGTGCCATTGTTTTGTCTCAAGATGCAAACCATGTTTTTTTCTAAGCACATTTATAAAAATGACTTAAATGTCCTAATTGAACTATGGCCTAATCCTGGCTTAATCTAAGCCCTGTCTGTGAAACCGGGCCCAAGTTTTTTAACAGTAGTTCACTTTAAGTCCTTAGAATGAGTTATTCCTGCACACATACAGATGAACTAAAATAACATTATTTTGCAGAGCGGTTTCTAAAGGTGGACCACTGGGTGAAAGCTAAATAAACGGGTTGGTTATAAATACTCCTGTAGAAGCACAAAGAATTAGTTGCTCTGAACAGAGAACAAACATTAAATCAACACACAGTGATGTTTTAACCACCGCATCGGTGCTGCTCGTGATCATGTGATGCTGCACTTATTACAACATTTATATTTATGCGTTTAGCTGACTTACAGTAGAGAAGCATACACGACAAGTCACAGAACCAGAGCTCAGAGTCTCGTCTTCATCTGTTCTCATGTGTTGGTGAATGTGTGTGCTCGTGTGATTGTCTGACCCGTGTTTGTCTAAAGCAGGGGTCCCCAGACTAAGCCCCGCCCCCACATTTGTGGCCTCTGAACAATTCCATATTAAGAGACATATTTTGAAAATGTAATTTTAAATATGTTTTACTTATATCATGTCGGTATTTGATAATAAAGGTTGGCTTTCAAACAAAAATTTCCCTTAGTTATTAACAAAGGTATAATTATTTGTTAAATTCACTAAGAGAATGGTACATTCAACGTAATGTGTCATCGCGATCGAACAGGTGATGCGCGAGCCAGCTAGAAAAGAGCGATGACTAAATGACTAGCACTGCTACTTCACTCAGTTTTTCTCGGTTGGTTGTGCATCTTTTTCTTCCACACTTTTTTTCTTCAACTCAACTTTGTTAACATGCTTGGATGCAGCACTCTGTGAACAGCCTAACCCTAACCCATCCTTGTGAAGATTGTCAATGATTGTCTTCTGGTCAACTGTCAGATCAGCAGTCTTCCCCATGATTGTGGAGCCTAGTGAACCAAACTGAGAAACCATTTTGAAGGCTCAGGTAACCTTTGCAGGTGTTTTGAGTTGATTAGCTGATTGGCATGTTACCATATTCTAATTTGTTGAGATACTGAATTGGTGGGTTTTTGTTAAATGTGAGCCAAATCATCACAATTAAAAGAACCAAAGACTTAAACTACTTCACTCTGTGTGCATTCAATTTATTTAATACACAAGTTTCACAATTTGAGTTGAATTACTGAAATAAAGGAACTTTTCCATGACATTCTAATTTACTGAGAAGCACCTGTATATCTTTTGAAAAGAAATGATCATTTGTCTGTCTGGTGCATAAAAAATAATAAACTGTTCTAGCATTAAAAGTTATAATAAATACAGGTAAAATCATAATAAAACGATAATAATAATAATAATAATAATAATAATAATAATAATAATAATAATAATAATAATAATAATAATAATCAGTCCGGCCCATGGAATTTTATTTATAAACCGACCCGGCCCCCCATTAAAGAAAATAAAATTATGTGGCCCGCTCAGAAAAAAGTTTGGGGACCCCTGCTCTAAAGTAATTTTACCATGTCTGACTGAACCATAAGAAACGCTCCTGCAACGTCTGTCTGACAACATGAAATGAACACGGACAGCAGAACCAAGGAGGACAGATGACATTCATCATTCTGCTCTTCAGATCTCACTTCTGGTTAAAGAAACAGTTCATCCAAAAATGATCACTCCCACATGAGATATCTAAAAAAAAAAAAAAAAAAAAAAAAAAAAAAAAAAAGACTTTTTTGTTCATGCAATGAAATTCAATTGGGTCCAATATTGTCGTTTACAGTTTTTCAAAATATCTCCTTTTGTGTTTGAACAGCTTTGGAATGACATGAGGGAGAGTAAACAATAACAGAATGATCATTTCTAGCTGAAATATCCATTTAATATCATTAATATTCCATGTTTGTCACCACATTAAGTTCTGGAGGACGAAAACTAAATAAAACAAGCGTCAGGCGACTCACGCATCACAACAGATGTTTGGAATCACTCACATCACATCAGATGATTATTACTACAGCTAGAATTAGAAATCTTGTGTTAACCAGCTGACTACCCTGCTGGAGTTTAGCTGGTCAACCAGGCTGGTTTTAGCTGGTCAGGCTGGGAGACCAGCTAAAACCAGCTACTTCCAGCTTGAACCAGCTAAGACCAGCCTAGGCTGGTTTTAGCTGTTTTTTTAGCAGGGTAACCAGTTACACATCTAATCTCCCTGCTGAAAAAAAAAACAGCTAAAACCAGCCTAGTCTGGTTGGCTGGTCTTAGCTGGTTTAAGCTGGAAGTGCTGGTTTTAGCTGGTCTCCCAGCCTGACCAAAGCACCTCCAAAACCAGTCTGCTGACCAGCTATGACCAGCTAAAACCAGCCTGGTTGACCTGCTAAAACCAGCCAACCAGTCTAGACTGGTTTTAGCTCGTTTTTTTTTTCAGCAGGGCTGAGTTCTGGTGCGCATGTTGCTCAAACAGTAGATCATGATGCTTATGTGTTCAGCTCCCAACAAATACATGGACTGGTTAATGTGTGCGGTCAAATGTCACTTTTGATATAAACGTGTTTGTCACATTAAAAATGTGAATGTATTTACTCACATTAGCTGCTTGATTTCTGTAATGAACCTGTTATGTTCTCCATCACAATCTCTTTAACCTGTTCACCATCTCAATCCATCTTCCATCCGGCACGGAGTGTGTGTGTGTGTGTGTGTGTGTGTGTGTGTGTGTGTGTGTGTGTGTGTGTGTGTGTGTGTGTGTGTGTGTGTGTGTGTGTCCAAACGTCCACACAAGGACAGTAAATCAGCTACATTGTGTGGAGTCAACGGTCTTGGATGAATAAACACATTAAATCATCTTTTCATTAATATGTAAAAATGCAGAAAGGTTTCAGTGCTGCTGTCTGTGGGTTTCCAGGTCAGACACTGCTGGAGCCCGAACACACACCTGCAGAAACAGAACATTCATGCCTCAAGTGTTTCTCACAGGCAGAAAGGAGCTTAAATGGGTCTCCTGCTTCTCAGATATTTCTCCTGAGAAAAAAAGACTGAAGAAATCAAATCACACACATATCTCCGCTAGAGTTTTAGAAGAGATCTCAACAATGTCTCAAACTCTGTTTAGATGTGCCACAATAACAAAGTCTGCCATTAAACCTCAGAGGTCTCAAAATAAACTGATCAAATTCCCCTTGCTAGCACAGTCCTGATCCACTGAGCAGTAAGCGTTTATAGACACAAACAAACATGCGGTGTAAAGTAAACGAGGGGTTTTTAACGAGAGGCCACAGCTCTGGTGACTGGCTAATGGTTTAATGACCCGCTATCAGAGATCAGACGTCACATTCGGTCACTGAACTCACTGACCCACTACACTGAAAAAAAAAAAGAAAAAAGGAAATTTACCTTTATTTGGGAAGTTTTTCCATGCACATTTTAAAGTAAAATTTAAGTATGGAATTAAGTAAAATCTACTTTAATTTATGTAAAATTAGCAAAGAAAATAAGTACATTTAACGTACAGTTAGAGTATAAGTAAATTCTACTTAATTATTTTAAAGGGGTCATCGGATGCAAAACTATCTTTTCCATGTTGTTTGAACATCAATGTGTGTTGTCAGTTTGTGTACACAACCGCCCTACAATGATAAAAATACACCCAGAGGTATTTTTTTAATCTCTAAAAGTAATATCCCCTTTTTAAAATCAGGTCATTCTCAGCTTCTTGTCGTTGTGACAAAACACAGTTGATTGACATGAGCCCTTACCGAGCTGAAACAGTCCGAATACGATCGCCATTGTGTGAATCAGTTGCAGAGGAAGACTCTAATTGAGCGATTGAGGTGTTCTGTTGTTGGATGTAATAATGAACACAGCAGTAGTCATTTACTCCCGACATCTGAGCTAAAGATGCAGAGGACAACATTACTTTAGTTTTTGAAAGGAAAGCGCTGATCCAAATCTACATATGCGTCTATGTTCGTGTGAATCATTCGTGATGCAGCTTCTAAAGTAAATATTACAGCTTGTAATCCCTCAGCAGAGAGGGGCGGGGCGAGCAGAGCTTATTTGCATTTAAAGGGTCCATGCCATAAAATGAGTTGATATTTTGCAGAGCTGATTTTGACAAGGTAAAAGGGTGTTTTTTACACTGTTATTGAGAATTTTTAACCAAAGTATATTGGAGACTTTAAGACCCTAAATAATCATATGAACTTGTGGGAAATGGGCATCCAATGACCCCTTTAAGTTTACTCTAATTATTTAAACTTTATACAAACATCACTATCACTAAAAAAAGGCCATTAAAGCATGTGGTTCACTTAGTTTTTAAGGTTATATGTTGACTCAATGTAGTTACTAACTGATGAAAACAGAGACCTCAATATTAGCACATGATACACAATGACGGTAACAATCAATGAATAGTTTGAGTATGAATGGGTCATTTTTAGTAGAAAACAAACTCTGGGTGTTACAATACAGCAAGTTACTTAAGCTAATGACAAAAGCAACCATAAAACAGTGTAAATACATCTTGAAAACAAAAAAATATTTAATGTAGAAATTACATTTGTTTTTCTGTATTATTTACTTGACCACAAAATAATTTTTATCAGTGTACAGCCACTCTGACCTGAGGAGACATGAGATGCAGGAGAAAGACACGTAGGCTGTTGATGAGGTCAAAGGTCATATGCCACTAATATACATGAGATGGTCTAGAAAAGATGAGAACTTCACAATTTCACATACAGACACTGATGGGTCATTATGAATAATTTCCCACTTCAGAATATGGCTGTTTTGGCAGAATTTGACTATTAAAAATATATGACTTTGAGGCTTGAATAAAGAGTTGTTCATTTTACATTCTACATTCATGCATTTCAAAGATGCTTTAATCCAAAGTGACTTACATTTCATTGAAGGAATCAAACCCATGACCTTGACATTAGTAGCATCAAGATCTACAGTTTGAGCAACAGGAATGATGAATGAGCTGAATGAGATTGAACCAGAGTCAGTAAAACGATCTGATCCTCCCATCACCGGTCTGTGTGTGTGTGTGTGTGTGTGTGTGTGTGTGTGTGTGTGTGTGTGTGTGTGTGTGTGTGTGTGTGTGTGTGTGTGTGTGTGTGTGTGTGTGTGGTGTCCTCTTGTTTCTCCTCCAATCAGCAGGAGATACAGGTGCCTCATTTTAGGATCCAAACTAATGACATTTGCATATGGACATTTCCTTATTTACCTAATGAACACCTGCTGCAATGACCTCAAATTATGACACACACACACAAGAAAAGTGAAACACTTCACATTAGTGTTCATGTTACACACAAACAATGAATCATGGCATAGTTTACTAAGAATTTGCATCTATTTGCTTCTATTTAAATTATATTATCAAAATGTATTTATTCAAATTGCATGGAATCAGCATGAAGACAATTACATTCAATCAGTTAAAAACTATGGACATGGTTCAAATATGGCTAGACGTGGAAGATTTAATTAGTACAAAAGGTAACACTTTAGAATAGGTAACACTTGTTCACTATTAACTACGACTTTTCCCTCAATAAATTCCTAATTTGCTGCTTATTAATATTTAGTAAGGTAGTTGTTAGGTTTAGGTATTGGGTAGGATTAGGGATGTAGAGTAAGGTCATGTACAATAAGGCATTAATATGTGCTTAATTAGTACTGATAAATGGCCAATATTCTAGTAATATGCATGCTAATAAGCCGTAGTTAATAGTGAATAAATGTTACCTATTCTAAAGTGTTACCGTACAAAATGTTTGAGGCTGACTGGCTTACATAATAAAATGGATTTACTGATGGGAAATGTATAAACTGAATCATTGTGTATTTAAAACACATTTAGTTTATTACATAATTCTCATTCTTTCTCATTTTATTTATGCATGACTGACCAGTATGAATCACATTAGGTTTATTATTTTGTTTGGTTTGTTAAAACCATGTCCTGTTTAAGTCATAAAAAAACTACAGTGTAACGACTGCTTTGGCGCAAAATAAAATTCTCACTAATACTACAGGTGAACTCTGGGAATAAATAAAAGCTAGAGGACACAAACAGATGTGTGTGCTGAGAATGTGACGTGTGTTTACAGGCAGAGCGGAGCTGAAATCTGTCTGCTGTATAAACATCCTGACAGACACAAACCTCCGTCTCACTCGTCTCTCTGCTCTTCCCAAACGAAAAAAAGACCTGGATTCATTCACAAACCTTCATGACATCACAGCCATGAGCTCAGTAACATACAAAAGATCTGAACACGCCCAATTAGAGAGCTTATTTACATACAGAAATTAATCTTTTGAATGTTTTGATTGTAAGGAGTAAAATAACACCAAATTATTATCGTTTAGGCTTCACTCTTCTTCTAAAATGCTACAGAATAAGTTGTTGGGTCGTTATGTTGAAGAGTCACTGCAACGCTTGTAAAAATAGCATGTGATGCGTGTGTGTTAAATCAGCGGTGTGTGTTTCCTGTCTGAGAGGGAAGCAGTAATCTGTTCCTCGTCCAGACGGCTCAGGTGAGTCACATGATTAATGATCTTGAGTTTCTGCAGGAACAACAGAGACTCACTCCAGTCCAAACAAGAGACATCAAGACACACAGATACTCTGAGAAAATCTCAGATACAATCAGACTAAGACACTCAGACATGATGGACACAATGAGAAACACCAAGGCACTGAAACATAATAAGACACTGAGAAACATCAAGACACTCTGGGATGCTCAAACACAGTGAGACATGATGAGACACTCTGAGACACACAAAGACACTCCGAGACACTCTTAACACTTAAAAACATGAGACACAAAGAGAAACAATGAGAAACACCAAGACACTCTGAGACATTCAGACAGTGTAAGACATAATATGAGACTGTGAGACACTCAGACACTGAGAAACATTAAGACACTTTGGGACACTCAGACACTGTGAGACATGAGACATGAGACACAGCAAGAAAAAAACCAAGACACTCTAAAAACATGAGACACTGAGAAACACCAAGACACTCTGAGGCATTCAGACAGTGTGAGACATAATGAGATGCTCTGAGACACACCAAGATACTCTGAGACACTCAGACACTGTGAGACATGAGACACAATGAGAAACACCAAGACATTTTGAAACATAATGAGACATTGAGCAACAACAAGAGACTCTGAGGCATTCAGACAGTGTAAGACATGATGAGACACTGAGACACACTAAGAAACACCAAGACACTCAAACACTGTGAGACCTGAAATGCTCTGAGACACACAGTGAAAAACTCATGGACTCTCAGACACTACGAGACATGAGACAATCTAAGACACACTGAGAAACCCAGACAGCCACACACTGTGAGACATGAGATGCTCTGAGACACACAGAGGCACTTTGAAACAGATACACGCTGAGAAAGTCAAAGACTCTCAGAGACTCTCAGACACTATGAGGCATGATGAGACATCGAAGACACACTGAGAAACTCTTGAGACGCTCAGACACTGTGAGACACGCAAAGACATGCTGAGAAACTTTGAGACATTTAGACAGATACAATCTGAGAGACACAGACACACAGAGATACTCTGAGACACTCAGGCACTCTGAGATATGGTGAGATACACAAAGACAAACCAAGATTCTCTGAGACACACTGGGGCACTATGAGAGGCACTAAAGCACCCAAGACACACTAGGACACACCAAGACACTCTGAAACATGATTAGACAGTCTGAGACACACAGAGACACGCCAAGAAACGGCAAAAAACTTATGACAATCAGACACTGTGAGGCACTTTGAGACAATCTGAGACACACAGACACTCTGAGACAATCTGAGACACACAGACACTCTGAGACATGGTGAGATACACAAAGACAAACCAAGATTCTCTGAGACAATATGAGACATGATTAGACAGTCTGAGACAAATAGAGACACACCAAGACACTATAAGACACACTGAGAAACTCTGAGACACTAAGACACAGTGAGACACACAGAGACACGCCAAGAAATGGCAAAAAAAACTTGACACTCAGACACTGTGAGGCGCTTTGAGACAATCTGAGACACACAGACACACCAAGAAACTGTGAGAGACAGCAAGACACACAGATACACAATGAGACATATTAAGAAACAATGAGAAACTCTGAGACACTCCAAGGCACACTCAGACATGCTGAAAACCGCTAAGACACTCTAAGAAACACAAAGATACACTTTGAGACAATCTGAGACACACCGAAAAACTTTGAGACACAGTAAGACACACTGAGAAACTCTGAGACACTCCAAGACACACTCAGACATGCTGAGAAACACAAAGACAAGTCTAAGACACACAAAGATACACAGAGACATGACTAGACATGGATTCAAACATCCTCAGATGATCCAGAGCACAAGCATACGTTCAGCATCCCATTAATCCTCACACTTAACACCAGTTAAACACGGACACAGCAACCCTGTGTAAGGCCCTCAGCCTTCTCACAAATATTAAAAACACACGTCCGTTGACCCGGGAAACTCTCATTTATATGCTGTCAGCTCAGAGACGGAGAACAGCAGCACTACACCGAGACACAAAACGCTTCCTGTCTGCTCACATGACCTGGACTGATGCCTCAAACACTTCACAAGCTTTCTATTAGAGATTCAATCCAGACCAACCTAAAAATGTTCTCGAACAACTCTGATCACAGCAAATAAGGATAATAGTTAATAGAAATAAAATGGAAAACATGGTTTCTTTATTTTTATGATTTTTATAGCATTAAGTTATTTTGAATCATTTAATTTAATATATTAAAATTAATATTTTTTTTTTATAATACACTAATTTAAATACCTTTACATTTGTGTGTTTGTTTGTTTGTTACCTCTATGTAATAGTATTGGGAAAACCACCAGTTTTTATTTTTATTTTACCTGGTTTAGCCATATAAACTATGTTTGTGTCAAGGGGCACAAAATCTAATCTTAGGTTATATGGCTGCAATATTTTATGGGGTGCCACTGTGGGTAAACAGAGTAAAATAAAAATAACAACTGGTGGTGGAAATACCAATGCATAGAGAAAAGCACTCAAAATGACAACAGTTAGGAATTAAATTAGGAAAACAGTCAAGTATTGACCAAATATCACTTGATATATTAATGTTACTGAGGACTATGACCACCAATTATTGATTCTAATAGTGTACTCTAATTCAGAAGAGCAGTGAAATCATCAGCCTCATATTACTGACAGACGCGCAAACAGCATCTGACAGGAGACGATCACATGACCTCACATCCCACTCCTATTGGCAGTCGCCATCGCTGCTCATCTGCATTAAGTTAAACTTTTCTGATGTTTAAACTTGATGTGATGGCATGTCTAGCAATGCCGCAGTCACAGAAATCACACCTCATGATGATTTCTTGTCACTTTGGACTAACACTTAAATAATAAAGAGCTTGACTAATGTAGGATAAGACACGTAATACTCTTAATTGATCTGAAAATGATACTTTCTGACTTTATGAGCTGCGGTGTGGTATTATGGTCTCTATATGTCTGCTGATCTCTACAGGAACGTGAGGCGAATTCAGATAACGAATGATGAGGGTCATTATGAAGAACTGGGACACTCTGAATTACACATTACTGGGGTAAAACCCTACAGCCGCTCCAACCCAGACAAACACAGCCCAGCCTGTTTAATACAAAACACACAATAATGATACAGAATCACTCGCAACAGATGAAGAGGAGAATGACTTCTGTTCTGAACTACAGAAAACAAATGAATGCTCAGCTTGATTATATGGGAATCAACACATCCACACAAATAAATATCTCAGGATCTATAAGCTCAGTCTATATTGAGCTCCATATAATCCACACACACACACACACACACACACACACACACACACACACCTCACGTTGCATAACGTGACAATTTACATAAGTGTAAAACACACACCTACACACTCTTGATTAACAAAGAAACAGAAACACAGAGGGAGGTAAAGAACAAGACACGAGACAAGAAACAGAAGAGAACATGCAGAAATACAGAATCATTTATCTGTCACACACAGGATGTGATCTGGAGGGTTAACATGAATGAACACAGAAACCCAAAATAAGAGAAAGAGTTTCATTTCTATTGTACATAAAGCAAATTAGGCCTATTTTTAGGACATTCATATTTGTTGCATCATTAATTAAGCACATTTAGAAAATATGAGCAACATGTTCTTGACAGGGTTTCGTGCATTTCATGTCACTTCCTCTCTGGACAGGAAACAAACAATGAGCTTAAGCAATGAAACATTTAATGACTGATATCAAATTGTGTCATGACTCATTTGTCAATGTATGTGTGTGTGTGTGTGTGTGTGTGTGTGTGTGTGTGTGTGTGTGTGTGTGTGTGTGATGTGTGTGTGTGTGTGTGTGTGTGTGTGTGTGTGTGTGTGTTACAACTGAAGAACAGACAGACAGAAGGTCTTTAGTGGTAAAGTTTTATGTTGTGTCTATGAATAGCAGCTCAGGATTGATCTCTCTGCGTGGGCAACACACACACACACACACACACACACACACACACACAGAGAATCTCTCTCTCCTGTCTCACCCTGTAATTAATCCCACCTGCTAATAAACAATCCCACTGCAAATAGCTGCCTGGTAATTGTGTGTCCTGAAGTGAGCTGAATCTGACAACACCTCCCTCTGCAAACATCCTCAGCGGAGAAAATTATTCATAAATAACACAAAACACTGGACTAGATAAATGTGTGCATGAATATAAAAAAATAAATAAAAATCACACACACGTAATCAATCATCACAGCTACGACTGAACAGCAGGTAATCACATGACTGACATTCAGACTTCTATTACACTCTTAAAAATAAAGGTGCTTCACGATGCCATAGAAAACCTTTAACATAAAAGAACACTTCTGTTTCACAAAAGGTTCTTTGTGGCGAAAGAAGGTTCTTCATATTATAAAAAAAAAAAGTAAGAACACTGCAAAAAAATGATTTTCTTGCTTAGATTTCAATGAGTTTCAGTAAAAACAAGTCAAAATTAAGTGTGTTTTTGCTTGAAACAAGCAAAATCTGCCAATGGGGTAAGAAAAATAATCTTGTTTTCTGTTTGAAATAACAATGGGGTAATTTTTCTTACCCCATTGTCAGATTATTTTGCTTGTTCTAAGCAAAAACATACTTAATTTTGACTTGTGTTTTTGTGAAAACAATAAAATAATTTTTACTTTTCTAGAAAACCCATCTTGATTTAAGAATTTCTAGATATTTTGGCTGGAAACAAGACAAAAAAAATCTAAAAAAAAAAAAAAAAAGAAAAAAAAAAAAGCATTTTTTGCAGTAAAAGATGGTTCTTCAAAGAATCTTTACCTGAATGATTCTTTGTGGAACCAAAAATGGTTCTCCTACGGCATTGCTGTGACAAACCTTTTACAGCACCTTTATTTTTAAGTGTGTACATCAGTTTTTTCATCAGAACTTTAAGAATGGAGTTCATATCAGGTCATTGACATTTCACATAATGTGCTCTATAACTCTGTTAAATTCCACACAGTCAGCAAAGACTCAGAAGTCGAAGCTAATCAGCATTAGAAACACAGACTGAGAGTCATCTGAAACACACAAACACACATCAGTGGAGTCACACAAGCGGGGACTTAATATTGAGCCACTAGTCTATATATTAAAACACCTGGATGGCTGCTTAACCAATCAGAATGCTCAGACAACTGTTCGGCCAATCAGAACACTCACAATGCCACCCTCAATCAATCATAACAATAAAGCCCAAAGTATACTTCACTTTTTACACGTATGCAAGGTTCAACAATGCACGAGTATGAGCACCACCTGGTTTTTGTAACCTTGTGTACTTTGTACGCACCGGTCGCACCTACACACTGAATTTGTTTAGCAGTAATCAGTTGTTCCACAAGGTGGCAACACTGTCCCAGGCCATTGTTTCTCAGTATAAAACGAAACTAAACAGATGGAACAATAACAACAAAATAGCAGAGACTGCAACAACAACAGATGCTCACATTCACAAGTGCTTGTAAATGAGAGGTTATGAGAGAGCCAAGCTTTGGTTTAAAAGAGTCCAAAAATATCTGTTATCAGTCATAACGGAAAAATAGAGCAGACAATGACATAGATGAAGCTTTCTAGAGTGCATGTGTCGGCCCACGTTGGTGCACAACATCAAATGGAGTATTACTCTAAAAGGCTACGCATTCAACTGTACAAAAAAAAGTATACTTTGGACTTTAAACTGCTGCTCAACCAATCAGAACATTCAGAATGCCATTTGACCAATCAAAACACTCGGACAACCACTTGACCCATCTGAACACTTTTAATGCCACTCAACCAGTTAGATCAATTGGAATTCCACATGACAAATTAAACTCAGAACCCTGCTCAACCATTTAAAACACTTGAATCGCCACACTTGACCAATCAGGACATGCCTGACCAGTTAGAATGCTCTGAACACCACTTGACCAATCAGAACAGTCCAAATTAGGTCTGCCAGTTCTTGTTTTTTGTAAATTAGTTCATTAAAAGTTAATTTGATCAAAAAGAACAAACTACTGAAGTCAATCAGCACAGTGTGAAGTCTTTCTACACACCAGGGCTCGCAAACCGCTAGCCTGATGTCCCGGGGCTATTGTGTTTTCCAGTCGGGCTACCAAAATGTTTCAGCAGCCTGCCTGACGGACTATCTTAAGTACAGGGCTCCTTAATTTAGTTGTATGAAATTTAAGGTAATTAAAAATTTTAAATACGTTAAATAGTATAAGAAAAGTCTTAATTATAATTTTAAGAGGTCTTACAGTTGGGGACGCAAAGACAAGAATTGCGACAGGGCTGGATTAAACTTCAAACGGCAATGATGTCAATGATTAAATGTGTGCGCTGCACGTTTCAAAGTCAAAACGAGGCACAGATGTCTTTATAGGAATGTATCTGAAGGGAACTGACTGTTCTCAGAATCGTGTCGTTGGCATTTTTATTTCATCTCACCTATAATGCCTGACAAAAAAAAAACCAAACAAAAAAAAAAAACGATAATGAGCATGGTGCTGCTTTGTGTACAGCCGTTACTAGGGGAAAAAAAAACTATATTTCAGTGTTCCTAAAGCGCAACCTCGTGGTAGAATTTGCATTTCCAATAAGTTTTTCTGCTGTTTATGGTCAGATTGCAAATATCAACACATGTTTTTATGCAGCAAACACAGAGCTATAAATGTAAAAGAATTTAATGGGCCTTCTAAAAGTCTAAACAATAAAGACCTTAATATTTGTAATAAATTATATACTTGATTTATCCCTTTTAATGGTCTAAAGGCTGAAATGTGATTGCATAAGATTTTTTGTTTTTGTGAAAACCTGTATCTAAACTGTAGAACATGTCATTTTATGGCTTAATATGCTACCGTACATTGTCCAACCCCACTCACACTGGGTTAATTTTACTTGTACAGTTCTTAAAAAGGCTCATAAATTTATTTGTTGTTATTTGTTGATATTTGTGTATTGACTGACATTTAGACTCCTATCTGAATTTTTGTTTTTAATAAAAAAAAATTGTCTTTTTTATTTGGGCGTTTAAATAATTTTCGGCTTAGGACTGCACGATTAATCGCACAATGTTGTGAGGCGCGTTTAGTCAATGAAGCCGGTACTTTGATTAGTAGTAAATCTCCATCAAGTGCATTCAGCGTTCACCAAATCGCGCTCAAAAACGAATGCGATTGAGTGCAATTTGGCGTAGCTTGTCAGTGATTTACGTCTCTGTGTATTAATTGCCGCTCCAGCTGAATGCACGTGATGGAGATTTATTACCGGCTTCATTGACTAAACGCGCCTCACAACATCGGGCAGCCCTATTTCGGCTACCAAAATCTTGAAATTCTGCGAGCCTTGCACACACGCACGCACGCGTTTAGTCTCATTAAGCACTAAACACTCAGAGTTACTGTCACACAGACAGGCTCAGTGTTCATCCACTCAACCGTCCTGATGTTCCGCCTCAGACTGAGAGTCTTATGAACACTCAAAACACTTAGCCAATCTCACACACACACACACACACACACACACACACACTGTGTGTATCTGAACAGTAACAGGTGCTCCATAGACAGAGAATGTGAGTTACATTGATTTTAAGTAAAGACAGACATGCTTCAATAAACCATTACATTCATTGATCATATTTAAAGGGGTTATATGCAACTTTTTCCCCAAAATAAGCGTAACAATAGCCTTTTTATTTGACCATTTATGACTCAAACATCTCCTGATGAGCATACTGACACCTTGTCAGCTCACAGTGGGTGCACCTATAAGCCTGTATCCTATTTTTCCTATTTTCTGTCGGGTCGGATTTTTCGCGCGCTGTCTGCGGATGTGACGTCAAGCGCGTTCATGTTAAACGTTTCAGATCACTCTGCCACCACCGCTAGTCAGCAATTAGCCTATTGCAAACAAACTTAGTTTCTCAAACAATATATGTATTTGACTGTTCTTACCTCTGTAAAAATAATGTTGACTCCTTTGCAGCGGATGACTTGTGAAGTTTGCACGTACGAGCGCGCGCTGCGAGAGCGAGCGGAAAGGAAGAGCAGTTCCGTTTTTTGGCCACAGGTGTCAGTCGCGAGTTTAAATTTCAAAAAAATTGCATATAGCCCCTTTAATAGGAATACACTATTTCTTTGAATACAATGAGTGTAATTGCAGCTGTTAGTGATGCAGAGATACAGATTAATAGTGTCTTTATCTTTAGTGTGTTTATCTGTATTTCAAAATGACTTACAAAACACAGCTCATCCAATCAGAGCTGCACTGTTGTTTTTCAGAGAAACATGTTTCCTAAATGTCTGCAAACATGTTATAGTAGTTTTATGCCTTAGTACAGTCAAAAAAATAATAATTACACACAGCACCTTTAATAATCATTTATGAAGCAGGAGCAATAGCAGCAGGACTGAGTCAGATGTGTTTTACGAGTCAAATGGCTTTTCCTGAATGGACTGAAATATTGATGACGGTTATTAATAACACCATCATTTCACCAAAGACATGAAAACCTTCCGAGCATCACCTGGGTGTTTCCCCGGTAACAGAGAGAGAGAGAGAGAAAGAGAGCTGCTGAGATGATATGACAACATCTGGTGACAGAACACACACACACACACACACACACACTCATACAGCTGGCTGAAGTGACATCAACTCTTCAAGTCAGCAATTACACACACACACACACACACACACAACATTTAAATCTATACATTAGATTTTGAGAAAACAATGTGAATACCTTCACAAATCTCACTGCTATAATAGAATGGTGATGTGAGCAGTTGCTAAGGTGTTGCTAGGGGTGTTGCTATGGTGATGTGGGTATACAAAATGTCACCTCACTGCTGATTAGTTAGAGGGCGATCGCCTTTGAACATGCAGACGGATGTAAAACATAAAACATCTGGGTGATTAAATAAGCAGAGAGAGAGAGAGAGAGAGAATCTGCAGGATGAGTTTCAGTGTCTCTTGTTCACTTCACAGCATCTCTGACAGGATGATTATTACAGACTAAACCTGCAGCTCAGACGAGATACAAAACATCACATACTCAGAAAAAAATAAATCGCATAAAATAATGAAAAATATTAGGAGCACTTAAATACAGCTGCAAGCAGCAATTACTGGGCAAAGCACACCAGAGGCCAAATGAGGAGCTAAGCATGGCATGGAGCACCAGACCAACTTGAGTAAAGGAAGCCATTTTAAGACGATTTTAATCAAAAAGAAAAAAAAAAAAATGTAGAACTCCTAGTAATATGATTTAATGGCTTATCACTTTTGGTGCTGTTATCAAATTGATGTGGTGTGTTCTGTGTGAGGTGACAATGGCACACACAGAGTTTACTGTCATTATGTCAAAGCTTTGCAGAGATACAGCCTCAGATGCAGATTAGCATCCTTCCAACAAATTTGCTGATGTGTTAAAGACCATAAATGTGTGCCAACATGGTCTGAAGATAATCCAAGTCAAATTAGGTGAAAATCGGACCAACAGTCTAGGAGGAGTACGGAAAAGTAGGTTTTCAACATTAATCAAAATGGTGGACAGGAAGTTTGGCCAATTTTAGCATAACTGGTATCAATGTTCTCAGCATGACCCAAGGAATATATTGAGATAAACTTCATTACAATTTAATCAAATGTTATTGGCCTTTTTTGTATTTCTTTATAACTCTTTATAACTACCCTCAAACTTTTTGAGGACTGTCAAGGCATGGTGCCGAAGACACATACAGAGTTTCTTAATGATACACCAATACGTTCATAAAAATCAAGATGGTTGACAACCAAAATGGCTGGCATGACTGGGTATGGTTCGACTCAGTGAGGTGCACCAAATCTAAAAAGATCAGTTTTGTGATTTCTGGCAAAACCATTCAGAAGCTATAAGAAAAAAATAGCCATTTTTCATATCTTCTGACCACTAGGTGGCACTGTGCCGAAACACTGTAGGAAGCTTCAGGTTATGCTTGTTATAACACACACCAAGTTTGGTCTCAATGTCAAACCGTTGCAGAGTTTTTTTCGTAGAATTCGTTTGCACGTTATTCGAGAACAGTTTGACTAATCAACTTGAATTACATAACTTTTTGCCAGCATGGTCTGAGGATGATCTGAGCCAATTTTGGTGAAAATCAGACAAACCGTCTAGGACGAGTTCTAAAAAATAGGTTTTTCGAACAATTAAAAAGAGAAAAAAACTAAACATTACGATTTTTTAATTTTTGGACTTCCTTTGACATTTGAGCCAAGGAATCAGAGGAAAAATATTTCCTTCTGTATACCTTAAAGTTCAAAAGTTATTAGCACAAACATGAGTGAAATTTTGGACAAGTGATGGCGCTAGAGAGTTTGAGTTAGAGACTCCAAACCTGCTATAGTTAAATGTTGAAACTGTCTTCTGTCAGTGTGCCAAATTTCATAACTTTCCCGCAAGTAGTTCTATGGGCTGCTATAGACTTCCAGAGCGGAAGAAGAAGAATAGGAACGCCAACAGATGCAATAGGTGCATCGCACCATCAATGCTTGGCCCCTAAAAATAAATTATTATTATTATTATTATTATTATTATTATTAATATAAAATACAAAGAGCTGAAGTACTAATTCAGTATGAGGAAAAGATGAATCACGATCCATGACTGAATCAGTCCTCACAGGACACATGCTGCTGTTGTGATATTCATATTCTATGACTATATTTAAGGTCTTTAACATAAGCGAATGAACACTCAGACAGCAATCGCACCACTGCAGTCTCACACTCACTACAAAATGGAGGCTTGTGTGAAATAAGTGAATAAAAGCCATTTAGTTTAACACACACACACACACACACACACACACACACACACACTACTCTTGTACAGAGATTCACCCCCTGGGTAAAAGAGGAAAACTCATTGTGTCGTCTTTTATTATCTCCTGTTACACACACACACTCACACTCTCTCACACACAGAGACTCAAACTTTCGCTCCAAGTCATTTAATTGAGTCGTTTAATAGAGTGGCAAACCTCCAGATGCTGCTGCTGCACTGCAATGAGACGCTGCTCACACACACTCCATCAGAAACACGTCTGAGAAGATGATCAGCTCCTGAACTGAAGCTGCTCTGATGAACAAATCACAGCAAACACAATCAACACGTCACTAATGGAGGAACGTGTTCATTACTGACGCTCACATGATCATTATTCCATCTGTCTCCACGGCAACACAAATATACTTATTACTATCATTACAATACAACTATTATTGCACTGACGAGTTAACCCAGATTAACCCAGCGCTCGACTAGACTGAGAAATTCAGCGATAGTCACATTCAAATGCACATTACACTGTTCAATCAGGACAAATAACAGTTTGACAGTGATTTCATTCAGCAAGGATGCACTAAATTAATGAAGAATGCCAAGAAAAGAGATTTATAATGTTCCTTTGAACTTTCTATCCATCTGTGAATGCTAAAAAATAAAATGCATCACGATTTCCACAAAAATATTGAGCAGCACAACTTTCAACTCCGCTAATAATCAGAAATGTTTCTTAAGCAGCAAATCAGCATATTAGATTGATTTCTGAAGGATCATGTGACGCTGAAGACTGGAGTATTGATGCTGAAAATGCAGCTTTGATCACAGCATTCAATTATAGTTTAACAAATATTCACATAGAAAATAGTAGACAGGCATGTGACCATCAGACACCAATTATTCACTCATCTCTTTGAAAGAGTCTGAAATCCTGCCATAGTGCAGTTACCAGTGTTAAACCAACACAGCAGCTCATGCTGACACACACACAGCTTCAAGTCTCCATCAGTATCTCAATCACACTGTGTTTCTCCATTCTTTCAGCAGCTCTCTCCTAACATCTAAACAGTGCTCATGTTCACACAGCAGTGCAAGTGCAGATATATTCACACACACTTGAGTTACAAGAGAGGCGGACAATCACATGACCACTACAACTGAAATGATCAGGACTCTCCTCTAAAATGTGTTTCAAATTAATTTAAAACAATGCCATGTCACTGCTTCAGGTAAACAGTCAGAAATTGAATGAGGAACAAAGGAACAAATGACATGCAACAGAACAAATAAAGACTTCTTTTAAAACCACATTACTTATAACAGCAGTTTGGTCATATGAAATCAGTTAATCATTTAGAAGCATGTCCAATTGAATTTGTAATACTTTAACAATACAATATATCTTTTAAATTAGGGATGCACCGAAATGAAAATTCTTGGACGATTTTTGAACAGGATTTTTTCGTGCTTGTCTTTTGCCAATTTTTTCACCATTACATCAATTAAATAGCTGATACTTGTTTTTTACATATTTATATTGCTTTTCAAAAAAACAAATCTATTACAAAACAACAATTTCCAAATATTTACTTAACACTGAACATCTTTTTTTATTCTAGTAGACATTATAGCCTACCAACAAAGCACAATTTAACCTAAAATTAATAAGTTAAAATAAAATAAAAAAAAAAATATTATTTGGCCATTTTTAAGACCCCCTTGAATCAGGCATGCGTTTTTAATGTACAAATACAAATAATTCTATTTTACATAACAACAGTAAAATCACAATACTAACATTTCTGAATGTTGTCTTTTATTTAGTGGTAAACCCGCAAGAAGAGCTCAGTCCTAGTTTTTGCTGGCAGCAGCAGATTTGTGAATGATTGTCATCTTTGGTCTTTGAACCCTGGCTAAGGAGCTGCTGTCAGAATAAACACAATTGGTGTCTGGTGTATTAGACAACAGAACGTTCTGGAGTTGATTGACTAATGGATGATTTCAGTCATCATACAGTAACCTTTCTCTTCTCATGAAGACATGCGATGCGCTTCTAAAAAGTCTCTCGCTGTCGCTGCTTGGAATGATTTTTGCGTCTATCTCGGACAGTTTTAAATGCTTCCACACTGACCACATGTTTGCTGCATTAGTGCACGCCTCTATTTGATCATGACACGTTATTGTTCAGTATATTTTATTGGCCTTTTTCGCTTTTTTTTTTTTTTTTGCTATTTACAGCAGAATAATTTCAGTTGCCGAATCATTCAGTGCATCCCTATTAAATTGAAATACAGTTCTGTCATAATTTCTTAAAGTTACATCAAACTGTTATTTTAGCAGGTTGTCATCCAGGACACACAACATTTAAAAAAAAAAACAAATTACAATTCAATTATTCCCTGACACTAGTCCATATCCTGATTGGAATTCGATTAAATGATTAGTTCACTTTCAGAACAAAAATTTACAGAATTTACTCACCCCTTGTCATCCAAGATGTTCAAGTAGTAAAGAAATGATGTTTTTTGAGCAAAAAAATTCAGGATTTCTCTCCATATAACGGACTTCCATGGTGCCCTGAGTTTGAACTTCCAAAATGCAGTTAAAATGCAGTTTCAAAGGGCTCTAAATGATCCCAGCCGAGGAAGAAGGGTCTTATCTAGCGAAACAGTTATTTTCTAAAAACATTTACAATTTATATACCTTTTAATCTCTACACAGAGTACACACAGAGCTAGACAAGATGAGCATTTGAGGTTAAAAAGTATATAAATTGTAATAAAAAAAATAAAAAATAATAATAATTTTGCTAGATAAAACCCTTCTTTTCTCGGCTGTGATCGTTTAGAGCCCATTTCGGAAGTTCAAACTCAGGGGCACCATAGAAGTCCATTATATGGAGAGAAATCCTGAAATGTTTTCCAAAAAACAATTTCCTTATGACTGATGAAAGAAATGAACATCTTAGATGACAAGGGGGTGAGTACATTATCTGTAAATTTTTGTTCTGAAAGTGAACTAATCCTTTATCTGTACAACTATAGTTTGGAAGTATTAATTCAAAAATAACCAAATTCTGTCACATTCTGCATTATACAGAAAATTTAATTACTAAGACTGGATTTATGATTCTGTGATTCTGAAATCATACGTTCCTCCATCATCAGCAGCATCAAGTGTTCAGAGCAATGACTGGCATCAACTACATGCCAACATCATGACAGGACCACGAGATCAGCCTTGAGCCTTCAGAAACACAGACATCACTAAGTGCTGTGATTCACACCGGACTGGGATTTATCCGCTGTTCTCACAGACAGGCTGTTTTCACACTATTTATGAGCAGAGATTCTGGATGTGACTCTTGTTCTGGTTTAATAAGCGGATCGGTTCGGAACTGAACCACTGACGCCAATGTCTGCAGCTGATCCAATATTAATGCGGCCATAACTCACAGTCACAGCAGCCGCAGGACTCCACTGACCCCCAACACAGCCTGAGCTTAAAGAAGACGCTTTAGTCTGTCCAGAATAACGGAACCGTGAGACAGAGACACATTCACCGACCCGTAACACCTCGCTCTGATCCTTACTGCAATTAGCACACGCTGTTAATGAGAAGAAACCATTCAAAGTCAAAAAAAGAGAGAAACCAGTCTCTGTGTGTGTGTGAGAGAGAGAGAGAGAGAGAGAGAGAGAGAGAGAGAGAGAGAGAGAGAGAGAGAGAGAGAGAGATCCGGGGCAAGGTTGGAGGGCTGAGTTATTAGTTCTATTGATCCAGCGGTAAAATTGGGCTCCCAAACCCACAACAGCAAATCAACAGCTGTGAAACACCACAAACGCAGCAGAGACACGCGGCCGCTCTCTAGAGCTCTGTTATCAACATATCCTGCTAAAAACACAAGCGACTGCTGTTCAGTTTCTAAGTCCAGTCAAAGACCAGTGCGAATGAATAAAATCAGAATGAAACGGATTGGAACGTTACTACTTATAAGAAACAAAATGAAGCATAACAGAAGAAAAACATTTCTAGACTCTTAAAAATAAATGTTAAATATATTTTTTATTAGTATTGATGGTTCCATGAAGAACTTGGATGCAATGGATGCAATCTTTCTATACAAAAGGTTCTTTATAGTGAAAAATGTTCTATGTCCGTCAAACTAAAAGAAACAGTTCCACTAAGAACTAATCACTAAAGGCTTCAAGAAACCAAAAATGGTTCCTTCCTGGCAATACTGCAAAAACTCACTTTTGAAACATTCATTTTTCAAGTTTATAAATGTTATTTCTAAAAAACTCATCTTTAATTATCAAAATGAAATATCGCTGCAAGCAACGATTACCAGGGTTCAAGCGCTTTAAGGCATTATGTAGCAATCCTTTTTTTGTTGCAAATCCAGGTAATTTCCCATACAAATATTATGTTTTGCAACATTCATGACTGTGGTATGATCTCCTTAAAACTTTGCATGCTTGTTTAGAATCACCTGTCGCATGTGCTCAGCAGATTTATGACGTTTTGAGTTTTCCTTTAGGCTTTATAGGATTTTGGGGTAATTTGGACAGACCCCTTTTCTAAACAACCCCATTATAGCTTGCCAAAGGGTACATTTCAACATTTTGTTGATAATTATTGACCCAAAGAGTTTAGAGAATTGTACTGCAGTGGGTTTTTTTTTTCCAGATTGAGCGAAAAACCTAGGACTAGTTCACAAAATTAGTTTTTACATCTTCTCAATAATTTAACAAACAAGTTGATTGACCAGCAGTGGTTCAAGAGGCAACGTTGTCTGGAATTATTCAAACAGGCCCACTGAGTTTCATTCCCATCGGCCTCCTTTAACCATGTCAAACTTCATCGGCCAATGGTGGCCATGTTTTTTTTTTTTTTTTTTTTAAAGATATGCAAATGTTTTTATAGACACTTGTGGCACTTTGGACCAAGACCGTGCACAGCGAATTTCATGTTAATAGGACAAAAGGTTGCGTTTGGTATAGCCATTTTTATGTTTTTTTTTCCTTCTTATAGTGCCACCAAGTGGCCAAACTCAGATTGAGCTCTTACATAAGTATTCTGAGTTTGGCAAAGAAACCTCATTGCATTCAGGAGTTATAGGCATTTTACTAAAAGTGGCCCTGTCACTTTCTAACGCAGTACCGCCGCTCCCTATACGCAGAGTACGCAGTCTGCACCAACTCCCAGGGGGGCACCATCCCAGCTGCTCGAAAAAAAATTTTTTATTATTTTATTATTTTTATTATTTATTTTAGTTTTTATATAGCCTATTATAATAATAAATTAATATTAATAATATACATATACAAATAAACAAAAATATAAACGTATAAATTGCATTTTCTGTGAACGCAGAGTAGGCTAGAAAGCACACGTGATGACGCGCAGCGACGCGCCTTTACCTCTGTTTTGGCCAAAAATGATGATAATAATTGATGAACAATATGCCTGGTCCTGGAAAGAGACATCAACAGTCCGGCACCGAGAAACGAAAGAAAAAAAGGCCCAAGACGAAGCCCGTGCATCACTTAGGTACGTTCATAATCCTGTGAAACTTTATTTTATTCTGTTGACGTTAATAGTGTTTTAATGTCGGTAATAATTTCACGACTAAGGCATCTTTCTTAATATGAATACAAGCAGATCTAAGTAAACAAAATTACTTGCATTATATTAAAACACAGAGGAAATTATGATTATTGATTAATAATGACCATATGGTGTCATTAAATAACAGTGTTAAAATACATAATCTAATACAAAATTAACAGTTTACATTACAATTTTAATAGAAATGCCTGAAAAGGGCACCAAAGGCCTGGTAAATGCAGTTGTTACACTTACATGATGATCGAATTCCTTGTTTAATATTGACCAAACATTTAATTAAAATGTCCACATAATCTTTCCTATCATTTTCTCAACAAAAATATGTGGACATCATAACCCTTGTCTGCTTTATTGTCAAAGTCTGCTTTATTGTCAAAACTGCCACATGTACAGTGCATGTACAGGTAAAAACACAGAATAAAAATATATTTAAAAAAATACAGACAAATACAAATATTATATATTCTATAAAACACAATTTACAGGCATGGATATGATAGAAAGATCGATAAAAAGGCAGATAACCATGGTTTTTATCATAGTAAAACTGCTTAATTTCCTTTTGTATGATTATGAGATTATTAAATCAATCAGACAACTGTATTAATAAAATCATAGCCATTGGAGGTAACTCTTTTTTGTTGATAAAACTCTTGCTCTTGATGCTGTTTCGCTCTTTATTTACCTTATTGACCAAAAATAACTTCCGTAATATTTGGGGGAGGGGGCACAAAAGTACATTTCTGCTTAGGGCACCCATTTGGCCAGCAGCGGCCCTGTTCGAACGTTTTGGTGTCCCTTTGCAATGGCGAGTCGAAAGTTAGACTTCTTTGATAATTATTAATATTCACTCTCCAGAATATCTTTTCGGGCGAAAACCTAAAACTAATTTGCAAAAGTAGGTTTTGCAAAAAATCCAAATTAACCAAAAATTTTGTGGTCACGAATGAATCTGAGGCATGCATTTTGTCTGGCGGGAGCCAAGGATTCCAAAATCAGACACTTGAGTCTGTGACTGACGGTTTAAGAGTTATGAGCGATTTCATACTTTTGATCGCTGTAGCGCCCCCGTCAGGTCGATTGGGATGACTGTTGGTGATGTTGTTGGTGGTGTGAGTACTACCATTCCTCCAAGTTTCAAGTCTCTATGACTTACGGTTTGGTCTATATCATCAGTTTTACGTGGAGATGGCCGATCCATGACCTTTCTAACAATTACAATAAGGTTTCAGCACTATGCACTTGAACCCCTAAATGTTTAAACTTTTTCCCCCAGTGTAAATAATTTCTTCTTGTCTTTAAATGGCTTTAATATGACTCTACACTTATAAATCATTTAATATGCACAGACCTATGAATATGTAAATTAGTCCCCATCTCTACCTGCTGCACCTTCACTCAGTTAACTGCAGTAGTAAACACACAACGGCAAGCAGCAATATTGGTGATATTTGTCTCACAGTGCTAATGCATTTAATGCATCTCTCGTTACAACATAGAGACATACAGTAATGGTAATTCGTATCATCAGCCTTTGGCTTGACTACATCAACAAACCTCTTATGATGTGTTGCTAATGTTAGACCACCATGTTCCCGTTCTGCATTTCAGACAGAAACCTTCTGCAAAAATCAGCATCCTCAGGTAGAAACGCTCTGTTAATGATATAAAAGGCCTCGGTCTGCAAGCTGAAGGTAGAAAACTGACTGATTCAATCCACATTTTTAAGACCGTTTTAAGGAGAAAATGCTGTTGGCTGATGAATTTGCACATGGTTTGTCTTCATGCATATTAAAAACACCAGAAAGACACAAAAGCACTGTGATTTTCACCACAGGGGGGCTTTGAGAGTGTATCCACCTTTTTCCTTCGCCCCATGATGCGCTGTGTGAATTATGAGAGTAATTTCGGTTAAACCATAAACAACCATAAATGCAAAAATAAGCATTTTCAAAATCTTGGTACAATGAGCTGACATTATTCTACATTACCCTGTTATTATTATTCTACTCACCCTTTAACCATCAGACATTAAAATGAAATGTAACAGTCTAAAAGCTTTAACAAGTCACTACATCATACGCTGAATATCTCCAAAATCTAAATTATTTCCACAAATGTGTTAAAAATCACTGTATTATTTGTGTTTATTATATAGCATACATTGCACTAGTCAAAGACGGTCATTTAACATTGAGCGATAATATCTCAAAAGTGATCCCTTTCATTTTAACAGATAACAGTCCAGTAAACACTGCTAATAGGAATTAGAATAAAAAAGAAAGACTATTACTATTTTTAACGCACCTGTGAGAAATAAACCTAGAAAGAGACATGAAGAGACTAAATTATTCATAGGATATATTATAAATTAAATTGGAAAAATAGACTACAAAAACACACAGCTAGTGTTGACTTTTTCCATATTGTTACAGAGAAATATAAAGAGGAAAAAAATGATGGCTCATTAAAATACAAAGCGTTACACTATCCTCTTGAGTCTTTTTGAGTCTTTTCCCCGAAGCAGAAGAGCCTCCCATAAATTAAAACACAATAGATTAATTAGGAAAATGCTGAATATGATCAGCTCATGAAGATCCATATCACATAAAGCATCGTGTGACTTGGATCTGGAATATAAAGCACGAATCATATGGACTACAGACATACCTTAAAATGACACTTCACACAAAAATAATCATTCAGTCATCATTTAGTCACACTCATGATGCTCCAAACCTGTGTGACTTTCTAACTTCTGTGAAACACAAAAGCAGGTAATCCCCTTAATTCCCTCAGTGAGGCATTTCTCAGATTATCTTTTGTGTTCAACTGAATAAAGAAAGTAAGTCATACAGGTTTGGAATGACATAAAGGCGAGTAAATGATCACTTTTGGATCATTATTCAATCTTACTGATGGATCAGTGCCTCAAACCAGCCAATAAAAAGAAAAGCCTACAGGGCGTGCAGAATTATTAGGCAAGTTGATATTCTTGTCATATTTTTTTCCCAAGCACATTTGAATAATTCCAAACCACATCAATCTTAATAACTACTATTCATTTTGTATTTAATTATTTATAATTGATATATAATTGTCCATGAAGGCTGGAAGTGAAAAACTCCTTATATTCAGGTGTGCAGAATTATTAGGCACATTTTCTTTTACAGATAAAATGAGCCAAAAAAGAGATTTACCTCAGACTGAAAAGTCAAAAACTATTAAATGCCCATGAGAAGGATGCAATACTAATGCAATACTGCAATTTGCAAAGTTAAGGCATGACCACCGGACAGAAAAACGCTCCGTTGCGTCTGCATTGTCAGAAAAAACAGGTGGAGGAGAAAAGATGCATGTTAATTGCAAAAAAAGTAAGAATTAATGTTAAGAATCAGATATGAAACCATCAGGAACCACTTTGTCTCCAGCGCCACCGTTTTCCAGAACTGCAACCTACCTTGAGTCTCCAGAAGTGCAATGTGTCAGGTTCTCAGAGACTTTGCTTGGGCAAAAAATCCTAAAAAATGACCCTCAGTTAATAAGAATAACATTCTGAAGTATTGTCAAATACATAGAGATGTTTTTTTTCTAGGCTTTATAGACAGATGAGTTGAGAGTGGCTCTTGAAGGACCAGCACCACATCCTCTTGTAGCACTCTTTCAAGTTTATCCTCCAGAATCTGGCAGTAGTTTTGGGACTTCAGTTTTAGTCCATCTCCTATCCTGAAATGTCTGTCTTGCAGAGAGGGACCAAAATAAACTCTTAAAACTTACTGCCAGATTCTGGAAAATATATTTTCGGAAGAGTGCTACAAGAGGATGTGGTGCTGGTCCTTCAAGAGCCACTCTCAACTCATCTGTCTATAAAGCCTAGAAAAAAAAACATCTCTATGTATTTGACAATACTTCACATCCTTAGAGAGACTGTATTTTTATAACCTTTAAATAATGTTCTAAATGCGACAAGCAAATAGGTATTTTAATGTTCTCAGAATATTAAAAATAAACATTCATATAACATATTTTGGATGAAATTTTTGGAATGTTGTTAGGAAAACATTACATTTTAGAAACATTTCAAGACAACGTTCCCACAACGTTTACAATGGCCTGGGTAATCTCACTGAAACACACGTGTTCTTGATCTGAAAGTATCTCTCCAGAGAAATGAGCATCGCTGCAGAAGGTCACAGACAGACAAAAACCACAACTACTGATGGACTCTGGAACGAGTCGCACTGAACCAAATGTCAGTCGTTCTGGAGTCAACAGTGGCTCTGAATCTGTCGCTGACTCTGGTTCTTCACTGGCTCGACATGACAATCAATGATTCATCAAAGCACAAAGCCCAGACGTGACACTTGTCTTCACTCAGCTGTCACCACAAACACTTCAGAAAACCAACACCAGCCTAAATGAAGAGGAAGCGGTCTGTATCTAATCCTGCTCAGGAATAAGGAAGAGGTTTTTCTCATCAAACAATGAATGCAAATCAATGACAGGCTCCATGAGCTCAAACGCTCCCCAAACCACAATCCAAACTCACAAAGCCTGAGATCAGAAGAACAGACAAACCACCAAACTCAACCAGCGTCACTCATTCAGACTGCAGGCGTCTGTGGACTTCTAACCATTAACTGATTTCTAATTATCTGTTAAGCACTGTGTTCAAAATTAAACATACTATAAAAGTGTAACAGAGAGATGTTTTTTTCTGGATGAGTCTCCCTGAGTCTGGAAAGGTTAAAAACAAACATAGCCATTAAAGTCAGCATGAAACTATGATGCATTTATGAGTCAAAGAAGATATTTGTTTAAAAAATCTTCAACAAGTTAGTGAACACATTAACTAACATACACTAAAACTAAGCAATAAATGAGTTAGGAATAGCCCATTTATTAATATTTGTAAATGACACTGAATAAAAATGCAACGGTTCAATGTTGGTTCATTCAATGTTAGCTCAGGTCCATTAAATAATATTAACAGCTACAACAGAGGTTTTGATTTAGGTATTGTATTAGTAAATGTTAAAAATTAGCATTGGCTAAAATTTAATTTTGTTAATTTAACGAGGGTGAATAGTTAACTAGTGTTAACGAATTTATGAGCGAATGAGTCATTCACCAGGTTATAACACTCAACATTTAACACTGTCTAAACGACTAAATCTCGGAAAGCTGAAACTCGGGCATTAGTGAGCGCGTGCACAGAGACGCCCTGACAGCCAGCGGGAGCGCGCACCTGTCTTAGCGCGCTATAAATAAAACAATAACATCTCTGAGTTCTGCTAAATGAGCACTAACCAGAACAAAATCATTCCATCTCTATACCTTACAGTGTCTACCGCTGCGTCTGGGTAGAAATAACGCAGCTAATCAATAATCAATCAGGTGAAGTGACGGGTGACCAGGTGCGAATTACAGATAAGAGCCAAAAACAGCGGCATTCGACTCTAAACTTAAGAAACGTTCACTGCTAATAACCCACATCGATCAGTCTGAAGATTTTTTCCCTAATGATCTAAATGGAAATTTAGGGTTGTACCCCCCAAAATATGAACAAACCGAAATAAAACGAAATGGAAATAAATTAATTAATATTAAAATAATAAATAAATGTTTGCATTTCAAATGAATAAATATTTTTTAAAAATTGTATGCATCTATTAAAAATATTTGAAATTAAAATAAATATTTCAGGTTACTTTTGGAGTATTTATGTATAGAATATTTTTATACTTCGTTTAAAGAAAAACAAAAACATATAGAGAAAGACCACATGAGCAGTCAAATGGCCATATTAACACATTAATGTTTAAGAGTGTGCGTGTGTGTGTGTGTGTGTGTGTGTGTGTGTGTGTGTGTGTGTGTGTGTGTGTGTGTGTGTGTGTGTGTGTGTGTGTGTGTTCGGAGAGGTTCTGTGCGCCACAGCGCCTCAGATAATGGTTTATCCATCATGCACTGTGATCAAATGAATGGAAAAGTTTGAGCGATCATTTCCTGAACTCACCTTTATTTGTGTCATTAAAGTTTGATGTGTCGAGATGATCCTGAACGAGTCTCTCAGCAAACGAACTGTCCGATATTATTGCGCTCCAGTGCGCTTAAACGAGTGCAAACAAACACAGACACTACAGACAGGGATATTCCTCCAGAACACTAATCCACCAGACAAATCCATTCATGAGCTGGAGCTGGGTTCAGTTCTTCAGCAGCTCTGCTGTTCCTCACACGTTCCTCATGCTGATCTGTGGGAATGCGTTCCTGCTGAAGCTCCGCTGGGCTCTGGATTCAGGAACGATCTTCAGACGCGTTTCCCTCCAATCCAACAGACGCGCACCGAGGCTCCATCTCCATTCATCTGCTGCTCCTGAAGACGTAGGAATACAATCGCATGCCCGTGTGAGTGTCTCGCGTGGGTTCCGGAGGCTGTTGCATCACCTGAGCGCGCGCACCACAGCCTCAGGTGAGCGCACGCGGGAGCGCGCGTTCCCGGTGATTCGCCAGAAGGGACACGGTGTTGCACATCCCGTGTCTGTCTGCTGTAAGAACATAAGTCACTGACTCATAACCTAGTGTGCGTCCTACCAAGACGGCATTTCTAGTGCGCGTCAAAAGCGTTAAGGATCCCAGTTGACAAAATATACCTATGGATACTTTGCTAAAATTTCTATTAAATTTTAAAAAATGTTATGTTTGTAAATGTTCAAAACGTCCAGTTTTCATGTATAAAAACGTTTCTTGGCCATATGAACGTTATAGGAACAGTCAATTCAAGATTTTAAAAACGTTAGAAAAACGTTACATTCTAATGTTGTTTCAATTTAGATTTGTTTTAAACGTTCAAAAAAAATCAAAAGCATTCAACACGTATAAGTAACATTATAGGGATGTTCCAAAAACATTGTTCTAAGAACGCTTCCTCTGAATATTACGAGAATGTCTAACAAATGTTGTAAGAACTTTCCATTAGGAACGTTTTGTCTAAACATTTACATAATCGTTGTAATATTATGGGCATGTTGAGACATTTCTACTTTTGATCTCTGTATTTTAGGAAATAATCACTTGCTATAACTCAAAGACTCAAAAAATGAAAAATTTCAACATGCCACTGCAAAAATGGATCGTTTTTTTTTTTTTTTTTTTGTGGTAAAAATCTGAAGAATCTTCTCCCAGCTCATTTGATGAAGCTTCAAAAATGATATAAAAGTATCATAACAGTAATCCATATGACTTATGCACTGTATTTCAAGTCTTCTGAAGTCATATGTCCTACATTTCAGTCTACTTTACGAAAACAACAGCGTGGATGAGATGAGATGGAATGAGATTCTTTAAAAAGGAAAAAAAAAAAAATACAACGGAGTGAGTAAATGATGACAGAATGATCATTTTGTCTGAAATCTGATCTGATTCCACTCCACAACTTTACTCATTCTTTCATAGTATTCACTGTGGGAAAAAAAGACTTTTGAACTTGTAAATAAAACAAGATTGGGGTTGAATCACACAAAACAAACAATAATTCTTTCTTAACCATGTTATTTGTGTTTTTTTCTAATTGTAAAATTGAGTAAATCCTGCATCAGTTGCATTGAGAGTCAGCAGATGAAGCTCACCGATTCCCTCATGCACTTTAATAAACATGTTCATTAAGTGCTTTTGACACCAAACACAACAGCCAGATCAATTACATAATCATTCAGACTAAACAATAATGACACTCTGATTCCAGTCTGGAGTGATTTATTGTATCTCCTCAGCCTGCAGACAGAACAGCTTGATTACACGTGTTCAATCATATCAGAGACCTTCAGACCGACTCTGGAGAAATTGATCGCCGTGCGTCGCAGCTCAATCACACATCTTCACCTGACGAGTGTAAAAATCCAGCACTCCAGTCATTAAATACCATTTACTTTAACTCTGGCTCTGCTGAAAGACAGTCAAGTCGATGGCCGAGAAGCTGCTTTCCACAAACCTATGCATCAAATATTCAGCTGATCTGAACGAATCATAAAAAAATAAATCAGCAGAATGATTCAATCCACTGTCTGAGAGTAATAAGACTCTATATTCTTGTAATCAGAACATTGTCACTGACGGCTTGTACAGGATGTGTTTTATAAAGCAGCAGTGGAACAAATCCATAAATGCATTGATATATTAAACTGTTAATCAATATTTCCCAGCTGCAGTAAATGGACAGAAGTGAGACAGTCTGTGTTGAGATGTGTGATATTGATCCGTTTACACAGACTCACAACAAAGCACCTGCAAATCAGTAAAACCATCATCATCATCCTCCTCCTCTTCCACATTACAGCTGCACAACAGTTTCAAACAGCTTTCCTAAACACCATTAACATATAGCCCCACCCCTAAACTCATGCTATTGGCTGAGCTAGAACAAGACATTTCATCAAACAATTAATATTGCATTAAAGGATTATTTCACTTCTAGAACAAAAATGTACAGATAATTTGCTCACCCCCTTGTCATTCAAGATGTTCATGTCTTTCTTTCTTAAGTCATAAAGAAATTATGTTTCTTAAGGAAAACATCTCCATATAGTGGACTTCTGGTGCCCCTGAGTTTGAACTTCTAAAATGGAGTTTAAATGCAGCTTCAAAGGACTCTAAACGATCCCAGCTGAGGAAGAAGGGTCTTATCTACTGAAATGATCAGTTGTTTTCTTTAAATTTTAGTTGTGTTTTTTTTTTTTTTTTTTAAATACTTTTTAACCTCAAATGCTCATCTTGCCTTGCCTTGCGATGCACATGCATACTCTGTGCACTCCTGTTCAAGACAGTTAGGGTATGTCAAAAAACTTCCATCTCAACTTCAAAATCGTCCTACATCGCTGCAGAAGCATTGCCCCAGTGAACGTGCAAAGATCAAACACCCTTTACAAAAAAAAGGTAAAACAGTAGAATGTAGGATGTTTTTGAATTTGGATGCTTCTGTTGTTCTATAAATATTTAATATCTAAATATTTAGTTATAACTATATTTAAGCCATTTCCATTTCTTAATTAAGAAACTTCAAAATTTCAAAAATCAACCACATTTTAAATAATTTTCTCAACAATAAAGTCATAAAACAATTTAAAATCTACTTAAGAGTTCAAAAACACTTTTAAGATCGTCAAGGAAGTTTGCTGTCATTAAAGGAACACTCCACTTTTTTTGGAAATAGGCTCATTCTCCAACTCCCCGCGAGTTAATAAGTTGAGTTTTACCGTTTTGAAATCCATTCAGCCGTTCTCCTGTTCTGGCGATATCACTTTTAGCATAGCTTAGCATAGATCATTGAATCCTATTAGACCAATAGCATCGCGTTCAAAAATGACCAATGAGTTTCCATATTTGTCCTGTTTAAAACTTGACTCTTCTGTAGTTATATCGTGTATTAAGACCGGCGGAAAATGTAAAGATGCGATTTTCTAGTTGGAGAATGAGCCTATTTCCAAAAAAAGTGGAGAGTTCCTTTAATCCAATGCACATAGGCTAACAAAGCATCACTTTCCCTCATACTGCTGTTGGTGTTTCAGTTAATCAACAGCTTGTGTTTTTTGTTTTTCACAGAGCTAGACAAGACCACCATTTAAAGGTTAAAAAAGTATATAAATTGTAATTTATTTTTTAGAAAATAACTGATTGTTTCGCTAGATAAGACCCTTCTTCCTTGGCTGCATTTAAACTGCATTTTAGAAGTTCAAACTCGCGTGCACCGTAGAAGTCCACTATGTGGAGAGAAATCCTGAAATGTTTTCCTCGAGAAACATAATTTCTTTATGAATGAAGAAAGAAAGACTTGAACATCGTGGATGACAAGAGGTTGAGTACACTGTAAAAAATTTGCTGTAGTTCTGCAGCTGGTTGCCAGTAACTTACTGTAGATTTTTAATTTATGTTATTTACTGGCAACAGTTTGTTCAAAGTTAAATGAACATTAAACATTAACAAGTCTTTGTCTTTACAGAATAAAACTATAAAATAACAACCTACTGCAAAGCATTCTGGGAACCAGAAACCTTCATCAACCTTTTTCTGTTTTTTTCCTTCAGATTTTGGTTCCCAGAATGCTTTGCATGAGGCTGTTATTTTAGTTTTATTCTGTAAAGATAAAGACTTGTTAATGTTTAATGTTCAATTAACTTTGAACAAACTGTTGCCAGTAAATAGCATAAATTTAAATCTACAGTAATTTACTGGCAACCAGCTGCCAGTAATACTGTAATTTCTACAGATTTTGTTTACAGTGTAGATTATCTGTACCTTTTTGTTGGAAGTGAACTTCTTCAAATTTCACAATACAGTAAAATGGCAAGTAATTTTAATTAATTTTGACATTTTTGTAGAAAGACTGTTTTCTTGTAAAACACTCCAATTACCTGTATTTTACAGAGTTTAATGGATTCTGATTCTGAAGCAGTAATTTAATAACTCTTTAAAAACTCATTCTGTATGTTGCAACGATTATAGCATTATTGATTAAATTGAAATAGCTATGCAGGAACAAAGCGTTTTAATGAAATTCATCTACTCAACTCAGCAGGTGATAATTATAGTTTACAGACTTCAACAGCATGCTGCTAAAAGACAATCACATCAGCAAAACACACAGACGCATGAGCAGCTGCTGCAGACGCTGATGGAGCAGGTGTCGTCTGCGTGTGCCTGTCTGCGCATATCTGCTCCTGCCTTCATGTGTCTGCGCAGGCCTGCACTTCTGCATGTGCTCCAGCAGGGTGGTGCTGTGTTTCTGAACTGAGAGGACAGTCACTGCATCACTGTTCCAGTGGAACATCAGGATTTCTCTCACCAAAAGCTCCCATGGGCTCAAGATCTACTATTATTACGCACACCAGCTGTTTCACTCATATTGCATCTATTTGACATTGACAGTAATGCTGCATTCAAGACCTCCTGGGACGTTTGTACGCTACCCCTGTTGAAAATAAACAGCATATGTTGGTGAGGTAGGTTTAAATGCTGGGAAGCTGGTTTTAGCTGGTTGGAGCAGGAAGGACCATCTTAAATCAGCCAAAACCAGCTTAAACCAGATAGAACTAGCATCAAAACCTACCTAATCAACATATGCTGGTTTTCAACAGGGATTTTGCAATTACGATGTCAGGTGCGTTCAAGTCTCTTTAGTCAGAACAAGATGGCCATTTAACTTTTCTACATTAAATTCAACTCCATATCTACAAAATGATTAGGGATGCACCAAATGTTCAGCAACTGAAATTATTAGGCCAAAAATAGCAACAACAAAAAAAGTCAGTGTTCAAAGTCCAAAGCATAAGGGAAATCTGTGTGATGAGAATCTTTCATAAATCTGCTGCTGTCGGCAAAAAGTAGTACTGCTTCTTTTGGGTTTCCGCCAAAAAATAAAAGTCAACATTCATAAATGTTAGTATTGTAATTTTACTGTTGTTCTGTAAAATAAAAAATACCAAAATAATGCTAACAATCATTCCAACAGCTCTATTAATACATCTATTCTAACATTCTCCTTTGCTCAGCAAGGCTGCATTTATTTGTACATTAAAAACACATGCCTGATTCAAGAAGGGGCTCTTAAAAATGGGCAAAAAACATTATTTTACTAACTTATGCATTTTAAGTTAAATTGTGCTTTGTTGGTAGGCTATAATGTCTACTAGAGTGTTAAAAATGTTCAGCGTTAAGTAAATAATTGTATTTTTTTTTTTTTTTGCAATGGTGAAAAAAATGGCAAAATACATGGGGAAAAAACACAAAAAAAAACATGTTCGTTAAATGGCCTTCGACCCAGCGTTTAATTTTGCCAAAAAGTTTCATTCCGATGCATCCCTATATTTTATTGTAGGCCTAATTATCCAATAATATAATAATTTGCATATGTAATTTATATAGTTTAATTGTACATTACACCAAATAACAAAATTAGGAATTTAAACAAATTTACTGTTGATACAGACGCTGTATAGCTATAGTCTCTGGCTGCGTCCATTGTATCAGTCACATTTAGTTTTTCAATGTCTTAAAGAAAAGTTTGAGTTTCCCACTCATAAAACCGACTTTGTGGTGGCGTTCATGTGCATTCAACTCATAAATACAATCAATCGGACATGACTTTCACCATAAGAAAAATGTGCTTCAGGAACCAATCAATAGACAGATAAACTCCTGTCCTAATATTTTTCTTGAATCATGCTTCACTCAGAAATGCATCGGATTATGAAAGCAAAATGGGACACGAATGTTGTTTATCATTGACTTTATCAGGCAATGTCAAATGTTGCTGCCCAGAAAACATTCATTTAAACCACACTCTACAAGCTCTGCATTACTGAGCAAGTTTTAGGATTCACCATCAGAATTTAAATGAGTCAATTATCAATGCAAAGTAATAAACAGTGAATAAACTATATTTTAGGTTTGGTAAGGAGTAGCACATAAAGCCTTGCAACAAATTTCAATCCATTTTCTGGCATTGCATTGATTTGTGATGCAAATGCACTCGTTTTTTCTCCTTTTATTTTTGGACCTTCCTTTGAACCATCCTTTTTTATATTTTATTCTATATCATCATATCTCACCCTCTTCACATCTGTGTTAGCCATTATCCTGGATAAACCAAACACTACTTACACCAAGTTCTGACAGTCAATAAAATCATTTAGATTTCAGTATGAAGCGAGCCTGTATTTGGTCATGCCACAAACTACATACATCTCAGATTAAATATAAGTGCAACAGAATGGAAAGCAAAAACAAGTGCCTTCTGAGCCAACAAAACATTATCCAGTCTGAAATGCCAATTAGGATCTCTAAATATTGCAGTCAGTAACAGAAGCGATTATAGTGGCAGTGAAGAGTGAGGTCTGCTACTGAATCATGACAAATGAGCAGCACTTCCTTCCTCACCATCTGCACTCACTGTCAAAAAAACAACCCAGATCTGAACGCATTTGACTTCGGAAAGTTGGACAATAACACACAACTTCAATATTTATGAGATGACAAAAGATTGCTGTCAGTGATGCTCATGCAATGTCAATGCTTTGGCAATACTTTACATGACATGCCAATAAAGCTCATTTAAACTGAACTTATTTAAGAATTCAAAACTGTTAAAAAGTTTTTTTTCTCTCTTCCAAAGGTTTTGCCTGAACAGTGTCAGATGTTCTTCTATCGCCCTCTAGCGCCTCACAACACAAACACTGCTCTATTGATGCTTTCCAAAATATTTAACTTCTATTTAAGCAATTCCCATTTCCTTTTTAAGACGTTCAAAGGAAAGCGGAAATTCAAAATCAACCACGTTTTAAAACGTTTTCTCACCAATAAATTCATAAAACAATTTCAAATCTGTTTTAACAGTACAAACGCTTTTAAGATCGTCATTAATTAAGGTATAAGGAAGAATTGTTTCTACTTTCTGAGTGCTTTTGGGTAAAGAGCTAGCATTTGGAAAAAACATTCTTAAAAATATTGTTCATGCTGCGTTCTTTTGACAATATGAATATTTGATAGACATTCCCCTGAAGTTGATTGGATCAGAATGTTCTTATGATGTTATTATTATTGCTCAATGTTTTTTTTTTTATGTTATTAGAAAAGGTTCTGACAAAATGGTCTTGTCTTCAGTTTTTTTTTAAATGCAATTAATAAAAATATAAATCAATAATATAAATAAAAATGTAAGTATTCAGTTCACTCTAGAATATGACTGAATGCCAGATCTAATTATCAACAGTGAAAAAAGGACAAATGAAACATTTTTTATTTAATATTTAATAATTTTTACATACAGATGTTTATTACATTTTGAATTTGCAATGTTAAGCGATTTAATAACTTCACAACGGGAATGTTGAGAGAATTTTTTCTGTGTTGGTCAGTGTTGAGAACTGAATTGTTAATGAGTTTGGGTTAATTTTATAAGCTAACAAAGTATCACTGTCCCCCATACTGCTGTCTGTGTTTCAGATAATCAACTTTTTTTTTTTTCATTAGATTATTTAAGGATTTAAGGATTTCGAGCAGTAACTGATGAATCCCCGTACATTAACAGCTGACAAAAAAAAATATCTGACAAACATGCTTTCAAAGTTCCATCACGCCTAAAACCCCTCACAAACACACTGAGATCAGAACTGATACACAAAATAGCTAAACAGGAATCAAGCACGCCTGAGAGAGAGAGAGAGGAGAACTAGAAACTAAGTGCTCTGACCTGTGGATGAGTGGCTGTTCCAGCTGTCCTCTGGAGAAAAACATCCTTGTTTAATCGAGTTTGTGTTCTCAAACAAATCCAATCAAAATGAAAATATCATCCACATCCGTCAGTTCATTCGGCTGGTTTGGCCTCCAAACAAACTTTTCAAGATTCCCACCTGTTGTGCTTAAACCACCTGATCAGTCATGTGACTCCAAAAAGAGCTATAATATACAAAGATATACAAAGATACTTATTATCAAACAGAACACAAACAAAAAAGGGGGATACATATAACCAGTATATATCATGAAGGGTAAAACATAAAATTTTATAAATAAATTTTTTTATACATTTCTTGTTTCTAGAAATTGAAATCAGTGAGTCATTAAATATATTAAGATCTTTCCAGAAAAAAATAAAATAGGGGGTAATAGACATGAAACTTCCCAAGAAGAATTATCATCTTTAAAGTGTTATTAACTACCTCTGATACAGTATTGCAATTAAAAAAGTATCATAGATTCATCTATTTTAATTATTGTGTAAAAAATATCAAAAACCAACACAGATACCTGCTTCCAAAAGTCTTCAGGATATTTACAGTTACAAAATAAGTGTGTAAGTGTTTCATTTTCTAAATTACAAACTGAACATTTAGGTGAGACATCTCTGAACTTGTTAATAAAAGTGTTACAGGGATGGTTTCTGTGCAATATCTTAAAATGTATTTCCTTTACCTTATTTGGCAGTAAAAATGATCAGATGCCGACCATATTTTCTCAGTAGAAGGTAGAAAGAAGGATTGTTTCCACTTTCTGAGTGCTTTTGGGTAAAGAGCTAGTATTTGGACAAAACCTTATTAAAATATTGTTTATGGTGCGTTCTTATGACAATATGAATATTTGATAGACATTCCCCTGATGCTGATTGGAAACGTTGTTAGAATAACATTCTCAGAACATTCTTATGATGATATTATTATTTATGAATGTTTTTAATGCTATTAAAAAAGTTTATTTAAACTTATGTTTAAATAAATCTCTTTTGTGCAATTTATTAAATGGGTCTGACAAAATGGTCTTTTCTTAAGTTTTTTAAATGCAATTAATACAAATAAATCAATAATATAAATGAAAATGTAAAAATTTTGTTCACTCTATATTTTGGTTGAATGCCAGATCTATAGTAGTCAACATCTGAACTGGATCAAAACCTTTCATCAAAGTTGTCCTAAAGCCAAAACAATACCTGTTCTTGTCTTAGGACAACTTTGATTAACTTTTTTTGATCCGCTTCAAATGTTATACTGCACTTAACAACAGTGAAAAAAGACAAATGAAACATTTTTTATTTAATATTTAATATTTTTTTACATACAGATATTTATTACATTTTGAATTTTCAATGTTTATTTAGTGATTTAATAACTTAGCAGGAATGTTTTGTGTGTTGGTCAGTGTTGAGAAACTGAATTATAAACACTGTATCAGTATGTTAACAGAAATTAATTCAATTAAAAATGGACTGCTTTAAAGCAAAAGTTTAGGGTGTGAGGCAGGTCTTTCTTAGATCATATCATTTCCAATCATAATATGATCATATTGAACACACATATGAACATATGAACAAATGCAGACTGGAGCGCCGCAGCATCAGATGCTTTAAACACATGATTCCAGAGTCACACATGACAGATACAGCCAATCAGAGAACTGCTTATGTTTCCACGCCGATAGCCATGACTGACATTCAACATAAGATCATAAGAGCTGAGACACGTGTCATTCACAGAGAAGAGAAGCATTAAACCAGAACACTTGAAACATTTGCAAACACACTCACACATGTGTCATATGAAGGAGCATGAACATTTACACTCACACTGTTAAAAATATAGGTTTCAAAATATATATATATATATATATATTTATTTATTTATTTTCACAGAATAACCATTCTGGTTTCTAAAGAACGTTGAATGTTAAAAGGTGATGAAACCATCAATGCCAAAAACCAATCTTTATTTTTAGAAGTGCCCTGTTTCTCAATGTGTGTTAACAGGGAAAGTTCAGACTAAAGTGATAATTCTGTCATCATTTCTCACTCTAATGCCATTCCAAACCTGTTTGACTTTCTTCTAGATATTCCTGGCCATACTTCACAATATGAAAGTGAATGTGGACAGATGCACCACAAATGACGATAAGGAGCTATAATACTATCAACACAATTACAGTTTTTACTTTTTTTTTTAACAATTTCTGATATGTTTCTTAGTATTTGCAGCAGGTCACTTTTTCAAAACTCTTCACACAGTCCAACTTTCAGCACAGCTGTTAATTTCACATTCAAAATGCAGGTAAGTTTTTCAGCAAACACACTTTATCACTCACAAAACAATGGCCTAAAAACACTGATAACAGCCATTATAGGGACTGGTTTGTCAACAAGAGCTGTTATGACAACTGTTAGAGTGTGTTTGCAGTTGAAAGAAACTGTCATTGCAGTCTTGAATTGACTGATTAGAAGTTATAACTCCAGCACCTTCATGTGACGACACTCCCTGATGAAAAAAAAAAACAGCTAAAACCAGCCTAGGCTGATTGGCTTGTCTTAGCTGGTTTAAGCTGGAAGTAGTTGGTTTTAGCTGGTCTCCCAGTCTGGCCAGCACTGTAAAAAGATTTCACCAGTTTTAACTTAAAAACCTAAGTTCACCAACTGCCCTAAAATTTTAAGTTAAATCAACTTAAAACTACAAGTTATTTCAACTCACAAAAATAAAATTGGTTGATGACTTGGTTTTATCATTGGTTGATGATAAAAAAAATGACTTGTACTTACTACTTTTAAGTTGATTTAACTTGTGAGTTGAAAGTAGTTGCAGTTTTAAGTGACTTAAAATGTTAAGGCAGCTGCAGAACTTAAGTTTTTAAGTTGAAACTGGTGACAACTTTTTACAGTGAGCTAAGGAAGTGGCCAAAACCCCTCAAAAACCATAAGACCAGCCTGGATGACCAGCTTCTACAGGGTAATGACTCCTATAATGCTAAACCAATGTGGATTGAACTAAGGAGATGCAACCAGGCGGAAAACCGTTGTGACTAGCTAGTTAGGTTCATCAGACTAGAGTGGTTAAGCGGTGAGTTACGCCGTTGTACGGGAAACGAAGCCCTGCTGTCTATATGGCAGTATGGTGATTCTGGTCAATGTTTGGAATCACCAAAAAATGAAAACAGTGCAAAATTCAAGTTAACCAAATAACAGAAGTACAAGGCTGAACACGCTTATCTCTGTCAGACGAAACTGCGTTCATATGGACAGGAAGTGCAAGTGTGCGTGTGTGTGTGTGTGTGTGTGTGTGTGTGTGTGTGTGTGTGTGTGTGTGCACTTGTTAACTTGCGATGGCCAAATGTCCTCACTTATATAGTGGGATATCATGATAACCTACTAGTGAGAAAGTCTTCACTGCTCCACACTAGTTAAAAAGTCTTGTAAATCAATTATATCATGTCTGAAATAAAGTTTTGAACAGGTTTCTATGATGGTTTGTTTAGAGCTAGAGTTCAGCCATGCAAAATATAAATAACCTGAGAACCTGAGAACAACAAATGAAGTCACTCAAATGGTGAACAAATGTGTCTATGTGTGCGTGTGAGAGCGTGTGTGTGTGTGTGTGTGTGTGTTCACAGAGGGAGGGAGGATGATTTACACTTTCTATTTCCTCTTTTTGCAGTCATGCGCATGTCGTGTTTAATGTGAGATAAGCTTGACTTCTCTTCTTCCTCCAAATGTTCTGAAACTATATCTCAGTACGGAGCTGCAGGTGAAGCTGACACCGTGAGGTTCAGACGACAGACGGATCATCAGTTGATGAGCTGTAAGTACTATGATCTTTATAGATCCACACGATCCTTCAGTGTCTCTTTCTGAACATTCAGCATTAACAAAGTAGGAAATAAACACCAGAGAGACTCATGATGAGACGGTACGTCTGATGAAGGTGTTTTTGTTGGTGATAAACTCACAAAAGTATGTTAAAGGGGAATCCGAGGCTACAATCACAGGATCTCAGTAACTACACTGCAAAAAAAATTCTTTTCTTGTTTTAAAGCCAAAATATTTAAAGGAATTTCTAGACGAGTAAAAATGATTGTCTTGTTTTCAGAAAAAGCAAGTCAAAATTAGGTACATTTTTGCCTGAAACAGGAAAAAATAATCAGCCAATGGGGTAAGAAAAATAATCTTGTTTTCTGTTTGAAATGTAAGAATATTTCGATATTTTGGCTGGAAACAAGACAAAAAATCAGTAAGAAAAGCATTTTTTTTGCAGTGTACCAGACTTTGAGTCAGACTTACACAGATGCTTGTTTTTGTTTTTTTAATTTACAATATTTTGACACAACAAAAGCACAATAACATCAGACAAGAGTCAAAATGTGATGAAGGCAGGTTCAGAGTAAAAGATTGAACTGTGTTGTCAGAACAAGAGCAGTTTTATCAGATTAGTCGCGTGTTTTATATGCTGTAATTTTAACACATGTTAATAGAATAAAATATCTCTTAGTAGAATAAGAATTTACTATATGTCATGAACTAGCAATTAAAGAAACCTACTGAACAATATGAAGTGAAGTGTGACAACTAGCCCCACTACTTCACATATAGCTGAAGCATGTCATGCAAGTCAGTGTTTGAACCGTTATTTTGCAAGATTCCAGTTGTAAACTGAGATCAGATGTGTGTTTCGGTGAACTAAATCTGCCTGTGATCCGTGAGCACAAACGATACACAAATGAGATGAAAGGCTTTGCATTGCTGCAGCTGCAACGGTGCAGAAACGCACGGAAGCAGGTGAGCAGAACACGAGCTGCTTACAGTACAAACCTCAGATGAACACGTCACCGCATTCTGGGGAATTTCAGCTTCAGACACAAAGCTCACAAACCCCCTGCAGAATATACTAAATGTGCATCATTTTAATAGAATAAGTGGGATTGTGAAAATGGCATTTTATTTGTTATTTAGAACCAGTGTTGGGGGTTACGTAATATTACTTTTTCCAAGTAACTAGTACGCATTACTTTTTACTTATTAATTTACTTTTCTCTAAGCCTGAGGCTTTTGGTGTAAAAAGGCTTTTACATTTGACAAAAATACAACTTTTATATTAAAAACAAACAAGCAAGCCCTGCCCAGATTTAAAAAGTAACGCAAAAGTAACGTAACGCATTACTTTCCATAAAAAGTAACTAAGTAACGTAATTAGTTACTTTTTTAGAGAGTAACTCAATATTGTAACGCATTACTTTTAGTTACACTGTTTAGAACAGTCCTGAATAAGCTATTTCACATAATGGATGCATACACTGTAAAAAAAATTAAAAATGTTTCAAAAAGTTGTTTCAACTTAAAGTAATTTATTACCTCGCAGATTTAAAATTTTTAGTTTAGTCAACTTGAAATTTTAAGTTACTTAGCGTTAGTTTAAGTGACAACTGTAATATTTTAGTTGAGTAAACAAAAAAAGTCAGCAGGGTAACAAATTATTTTAAGTTGAAACAATTTTTTTTTTACAGTGTTACACTCCACAAGACAAAAAAAAATCTCTCAAATTAAAAAATGTACATACCCTTTAATCAACATACTGTGTGTCGTTACCTGGATGATCAACAAATGTTTTAATGTTTTGTGATAGTCTTTCATAAGCAGTTCATCCTCCAGCTCCTGCACACTCTTTTCAGCATCTTCTACATATTTTAACCCCTTTCCGAACATTATGAGATCCATCTTTTCACACTGAGGACAAGTAAATCAATCAGCTATTACAATAGACGAAAACATTTACTGATGCTCCAGACGGAAATATGATGAATTATGAAATATGAGTCATGATGTGTACAGTTTTCTTTTGACCTTATTTTACATTTAGTACTGAACAGAAGCTACATAAAAAATTTAAAATGTGTCCTAGAAAACAAAATAAGTAAATTACTTTGTTCATCCAATCCAAAAGATTTACAGCCCCGGCTCTTAATGCATGGCGTGGGTTTTTCTGGTGTTTTTATCATCAGTCACTGCAGATGAACACGATACCATACGCAATCACATTCCAGCATCAAACTGCTCTGAAATAAACATGCAAAAAGTTCAAAGTCAATTCATTGAGAATATTTCTAAAAAATAAATTGCCTTTTTTTTTATTTTAGCTAAATTTAGTTATGAGGAAGCATTTTGTTTAGATGTCTGACTTTTAATTGAATGCAGTTTTGGCGCAGCATTCATATTTAACCACAATGATTTCTCAACCACGATGTTGTCAAAGTTGAAAAAAGGCCTGAGAAATTATACTTTACTGAAAATGTTTTCAAACAGAAAAGTACAAGACATGGACATACTTCTGTGTGGAACGCAGCCCGTTTAATCATAATTTCATCATAATTTCATTGTGTCACAACTAAAAGAAATTCAGGGAACCTATTAGTACTTAAATAACTTAAATAAATACATGCATGGCTGTGCAATTCTAATTCATTTATTAACAGTTTTTTACAATCGCTAGAACACATTTCTCAAAATATAGGTCACTTTTCAAAGCTTTCCTAACCAACTTTCATTTCGGCACAGCAGTTATTTCACATTCGGAATGCACTAAAACTACCAAAACACTTCATACATGTCTCAAATCAATTCATTCTTTTATAACATTTTATAACATCAAAGACGGCATTATACAAATTTGTTTTCATAAGAGTTTTTTACAGAACAAGAATGCAACTCTACTGTTCAGAATTCACTGTAGTATATGTTACACTAAGGCACAAACATTTTCCTAATTTGTCTCTTTTTGTAAAGATGGTAATGAGATTTAGAGACTAACACCTGCGTAGATGTTCAGCTAAATCTGTTTTGATTTTGATCAAATTGACTGTTGTAGTTGTAGTTGAAAAAACTTGAAATGGTCTAGATGGCTATGAAAACTGGGCAGTGGATTTTAGTTCCCATCATGCTTTTGTAAGTGAGTAAGTGTTGAAATTAAGTGTTACTTTAAGTAAAGGAACAGAGGTGTTAGTGTTGAATGCTATGTTTGACATTTAAAGAAGTTTCTGTTGTGCTGAAGTTTTCCTGTGGTTGGCGTCGTGCTGAAGAGCAGAGCTGATGGTTAGATTGTGGGTGGACACATGAAGATTTACATTGATTCTACGCCTGCGTCCATCAGCTCGAAATACTGCCTCTGCAAACAAGAGAAGGACACAGAATGATCGTATCCAGCGATCGTGTCACTGAAATATATTCATCTGTTTGAGCATAGATGTCCTTCATTCATTGTATCCCACAATCTGTTTGATTCAGTAGTTGAGCCAAATATGTAAAAGAAAATAAAGATGGTGTTTGAAAGTTGAGGTTGATGGTCAGTTTGTGTGTAAATGTACGCTTTTAACTTTTCTCACTTTTGTATATCGTAGTAATTAAATATTTGCTTATTTATCACCGACGCTGTTGTTTTTCTTCTGCCTCAAAAGGCCATCTGAAATCATTTTTGTGCCTAAACGTTCAGCTACAGAGCAATGACTGACATTAAGTATGTGCTTTACTAGCTGCTGATATCACCTGAAATGCATAAATGTGACCAAATATACATTGCATGGGTCAAAATTATCGATTGTTATTTTATGCCAAAAATCATTAGGATATTAAGTGAAGAAATGAAGATAATCACTCAATTTCCTATCGTAAATCTATCAAAACGTAATTTTTGAATTAGTATTATGCATTGCTAAGAACTTCATTTGGACAACTCTAAAGGCGTTTTTCTCAGTATGCACCATAAAATTCTAGATTTTAGACTGAGAATTAGTTGTATCTCAGCCAAATATTGTCATATCCTAACAAACCATACATCAATTTATTCAGCTTTCAGATGATGCATAAATTGTGCTCCAGGGTCACAATTTGGTTCTAAGCCATCACTCAATTTGATAACTTGATTTTGTTTCTTTAAGTGTGTTATGCTATAAATTATTAAGTTACTCAAGTCAAAGTAGTTTGCTGGTTAAACATCATTTCATTAGAAGAAGGTATAACTCCAAAAGATGAGACATGATGTACATTTACATTCTCAGAACATTTAAAACATTGTTTGTTTAACATGTCAATGTTAAGAAGAGCATTAAAAAATGCTTTGGGATGTTAATTTTGTTCTTTGAATCATCTGAAGCAAGTAGTAAGTTAAAAAAAGAACATTTTAAAAAACATTACAGCCATCTAAAATTAGAAGTTGAATGTATTGTCATTTTTATGAATAACAACAAGACAACCTCAGAGCAACCTACAATATATCCATACAGTGCAATCCATAATACGTGCTATCTTTTGATAGAACCTTGTCAGAGATGTCAAAAATCATTGTCCATCAAAACTTATAAGCATAAGAATCCATTAACTGCAGTCCATAAAACCCATTTTTGTACAGATAGAGAGAAAATGAAATGAAATTTAAAAAAAAAACTTTCCATGAATGGTGTACTGGATGTTTATTTATTTATTTTTTTGCTAATGTTTTGATAGCATTGTTTAAGATTAGGGAACTTCTGTTAAAATAGCTGACAGAACGTTTGTTCATAACGTTCTGAGAATGTTCCCTGTTAGCTGGATGTCATTTCGGTTGTTTATAGGTCATCGGTTGTGAGCTTTCGATCAGAGGCTGTGTTGAGATGTCTGGCATCTCAGTGAACATAAAGCTGAAAATGTTGTGTTAGTTGTGACCAAACACAGTCTAAACTGCACTGAATGAGTTCAGTCCAATGTAACATGACTGACCAAAAGTCAAAAGACTGCCAGGGATAGTTCATCCAAACATGATCATTCAGTCAACATTCAGTCACCAGCATGTGGTCCAAACTCAAAGACAGAAAGTCAGGTGGGTTTGGAGCGGCATGAGGGTCAGTAAACGGCAGAACTGTCAGGTTTGGCTGATCTGTGTCTTTCATGTGGTTGTGCTGTAGTGTGTGTTTGGTAGGTTATGATGTGAATGTCAGCAGTGTGTGACTGGCATGTGGTTGGATGTGTTCTTGTCGCTTTAAAGTTTACAATCACCAGTGTTTCTCGTTCTAGTCTCTGAGGTGTCTCCGTCATGGAGGCGACAGGGAAGTATGACTTCACCGCCACAGCCGAGGACGAGCTGAGCTTCAGGAAGGGAGATATCATCAAGGTGTGTTCAACATTTACATCTGCAGCTCACTGCACCTACTGTACACTCAACTCATCCAGTTATTCTGACCATATAGATACTTTAAACCTCAGTTTGTTCATTCCTCTGGAGCTCCTGAAGTGAGTCTAATCTTCACATGCTCTTTTGTAGATTTTAGGCACCAATGACGACTGGTTCAGAGCAGAAATAAACGGCATGGAGGGATTCGTGCCACGGAATTACATCAACATCCTCTTCCCCAGGTAACAGACGTCACACCTCACTGAAACATGACTCAGAGTCTGTGGCAATCTATTTTAGCATTTAATTTATATAACATACTAGTATCTAATTCAAAGTGGTCCTATTATGCTCTTTATTTAGTTTTAGGGGTGCACTAGAACATGCTCTCATGCTTGGTGGTTCGTAAAACGCATTATTTTTCACATAATTGACATTATTACAATATCTTTCTCCCCCAGGCTGGCACAAACGGCTCAATTAATTCCGCTTTTGATGAAGGTCCGCCTTGTAAATTATTACATTTTAAATACGGATTTTTTTTTTCTTACAAACACACATCAGATTGCAATTCAGACTTTTACTGAAATGCATTAAATGTATTAAAAATGACAGTAAATTTCAATTTCACATAAAATACATATTATAAAGTCCACAAGAATTTATAAAAGATAGAATTTATAAAAATGACCCTGTGACATCATAGCATCCGGGTTAGTACATAGATATTACCTAGTTATTCTAATTACTATAATAGGCACATGGTATGCACACAAGTAAAATGACTGTAAATGAAAGTGCTATTATTTTTTATATACTAGTTGTTATTCATTAGGACCTAATACTTATTTTTTAGACATTACTTAATCATATGTACTTAATCATTATATACTAGTAGTTACTATGAGATACTCACACCTATTAAATATATACTAGTATTTATTTATTAGATATTAGGTCTTACTGGATACTAGTACTTATTTCTTAGATGCTAGTACTAATTAAAAAGACATTAACGTACATTTATTAACTAGTAGTACTTATTATTTTGATTCTAGTATTTATTTATTAGCTACTACTACTACACATTTACTTGTACACTGTAAAAAGTTTTCACCAGACTTAACTTAAAAACCTAAGTTCAGCAGCTGCCTTAAGTTGTTAAAGTAAATCAGCTTGAAACTACAAGTCATTTGAACTTATTACAATAAAAATTAGTTGATTTTACTTGTGAGTTTAGTTGATTTAACTTAACATTTTAAGGCAGCTGCTAAACTTATTTTTTTAAGTTGAAACTGGTGAATTGTTTTACAGTGTTACACCAAATCAATAGAAGTCAATGGTATAAATGTGAAATGTGTTACTATAACAGTTTTTTCTGATGGCTTAAACCCTAACTATGATTCTTATAGCACAATTTCTAAAACTATTAATACTTATAGCAAAACTACTCACTGAGTTTGCAAAACTAAAAGCACAAACACTGCTTTGCACTCAGTTTTCAATTTTGTAACACACACTTTGCAAAACTGTAGGTCAAATCCACTGCACTCTTTTTGCGGAACTGTAAATGCAACTCACTGCTTTACTCTCAATTTCCAAATGATCAACACACTCCTGGCAAAACTATACACATTTATGGCTATTATTTACAGTATTTTGTTTTGACTTGGAAAAAACACTTGTGTTTGTTTTGATGTGTGTAAATAAACACCAGTACTTGAAGTTTGGATCCCTCTATTTTTTCAGAACTATGACAAAAGTATGACCTCAAACTGACATAGCCTACCTTGTGCACAGAGAAAGCAAAAGCCAGATGTGTTTTTTATTCATACCATCAGTGTGTAGTTGGTGCATTGTGTGCTTATTAATGTGATGGCTTGTGTTAACTGTTTGATACGAAAATACCATTTTTACGAAGGTTTGAAGAGTTAAGCAAGGTTTATTAGCTTTTGCAAGAAAACTACGATGTTTTACTGATTTGATTACAAAAAAATGTGCTTAAGCCATCAGAAATCAGTCCAATAGTTACTTATTAAGTCACTTTTGAAATAATTACTAGTATCTAACATGGTATCTAATGAAATATCTGAATCTTTAGAAATTGACTAGTACCTAAAGTATAAGTGCTAGTACCTGAATAATAGTAGATAGTAGTACTAGTAGATAATGAATAAGTACTAGTAGCATTAAAATGGTTGCTAGTATGTTTTAAGGATTTAATGTTTAAATGGTTTGCCACAGAGAGTAAATGGAACAATTGCAATATTCTGTTTGTGCAACACCAGATTGACCAATACACTTCAGATCACTGACACTCAACACTGTGTAGTTAGTTAGTGGTGTTTGCCTGGACACTCCTCACTATCTCTAGTACTCACAGTCACTTAATCAAACCTGTAACACTAGTAATACATTTAAGTAAATAAATGGATATTGATTTGATATCAATTCGTTTAAGCATGTAAAACTGCACTGCACTTCAGCCAATCAGATCTGTGTCAATTCCAGTAAACATTTCTTCAATCCAATCAACAGCTGGTGGATAAGATCAAGTCCTGTGGTTGTTTCATGTGGTAGTAATGAAATCTTCCGTTTTGTGCAGTTTTAGTGAAGTCGCTTTGACAGTCTGACAGTACAGAACTCATAATAATCTACAGAAATGTCACCTGCTCCATCATTATGAGTCAAAAATGTGTTCTTATCATTTTGAGATTCATTCAAACTTACATTACATCATTAAGACCAGGGGTGCCCAACCCTGTTCCTGGAGATCTACTATCCTACAAAGTTCAGCTCCAACCCTGAAGAATCACACCTGAACCAGTTAATTGATCTCTTAAGTGGTACTTGATAATTAAGGGCTGGAACAAAAATCTGCAGGTAGGTAGATCTCCAGGAGCAGGGTTGAGCAGCCCTGATTAAGACTGTTGTATTATAAATCAGAAAAATAAGACATAAGTGACATCTAGAGGAGAAGACTGGTAGTGATAAGATTTAGAAATAAATACAGAAGACCTATCCATGGCTTTTAAGAAACAACTAAAAATATATATATTGTTTATATATTGTTTAATTTAATTTATTTAGTTTTTTTCCAAGCACGTTATTAGTTGTCTATTTTTTAAGCAGTCAAGATAAAGATTTTGTCTTGATGGGTCACAAAATGTATTTATTATGACTAGTGGTAAACAGTATTTTATTTTGATACTGTAGTTTACCTTAATACAGTAATTTATCTAGTTCATTTTCAAATATATTTGTCACTTTAATCTTTATCAGTGTATTGTCATTTTGGGAACATTCACTTTACTAAAGCATTAAAACTGGAACTGACGTTCCAAACCAGTGTGATTTTCTTTCTTCTGACGAACACAAAAAAAAGATATTTTGAAGAATGTTGGAGACTATATGTTGACATTAACCATTGACTGCCATAGTATGGAAATACAGTGACATCTAGAGGCCTAGAGCAACTCTTTGTTTACCAACATTCTTCAAAATATCTTTTGTTCAAAATATCATTGTTTCTCCAGCTGGTATCAGGAGAACACCAGCCGTCAGTCAGCACAGGAAGAACTCATGTGTCAACCAATCGGATCCTTCCTCATCCGAGGCTCCCAGAGTTCACCTGGAGAATTCTCCATTTCAGTCAGGTACAGCATACACACACACACACACACACACACACATACACTGGCTTCCAAGTTTTATGGGGATAATCCATAGACGTAATGGTTTTTATACTGTGTGCTTTGTGCCATCAGACATGAGAATGATGTGCAGCACTTTAAAGTGATGAGAGACCGGCGCGGTCAGTATTATCTGTGGAGCGAGACCTTCAACTCCCTCAACAGACTGGTGGAGTTCTACACACAAAACTCCATCTCCAAACAGAGCCGTGTCTTCCTGCTCACAGAGCAGCGGGTGAGTCCAGACACACATCAGTCATCACCAGTGTTGAGGGTAACGCATTACAAGTAACGCAAGTTACGTAAAAATATTACTTTTTCCAAGTAACTAGTAAAGCAACGCATTACTTTTTAATTGAAAAGAAAATATCGGAGTTACTTTTTCAAATAAGTAACACCAGTTACTTTTCCCTCTTTTTATTCATTAAATGCTCTCCTGTCCCCATGTTGAGAGAAATTGTAAGATGTTACTTTAGTTCTAGAATAAATGTGAACATGCATTAATTCATCTCACTCACTAAAAAAACAGATAGTGTTCTTCAAAATGAATAAAAACACTGAAATTCAACACAAACCTGCAATAATTAAATATGTTCAATAATACAAATATCCTTTATGTATTTAATCCCATTTTATTAACCGATGTCTTTGCTGCCGACCTTCGATGATCCAATTCATCCATACTAATAAACAAAAATGACTCAAGATAATCTAACATTTGTTTTTCTTTTTATTGCTGAAAAGTTGGCATTTGTTCTTCTGCGGTCTACTGTACAGACGTCAGTTTACTTTTCTCTAAGCCTGAGGCTTTTGGTGTGAAAAGGCTTTTACATTTGACAAAAATATAACTTTTTATATTAAAAACAAATGAGCAAGCCCTGCCCAGATTTAAAAAGTAATGCAAAAGTAACGTAACGCATTACTTTCCATAAAAAGTAACTAAGTAACGTAATTAGTTTTTTAGGGAGTAACTCAATATTGTAATGCATTACTTTTAAAAGTAACTTTCCCCAACACTGGCATCACAATATTACTATCAATACCAAAGAAACACTATAGCAACCACCTACAACATCCTAGCTACACCTTAGCAACCATCTAACCAGTAACTCCCTAGAAACCTCCCAGAGGACCTGTGTAAACATAGAAACCATCTAACAATGTCCTGGCAAACTCCTTAAGCACTCCTAGCAGTGTGTTCTGCAGTGCTCACATTATCTTCAGAACATGGTTTTTCTCTCCAAACACTCACTGTTTGTGTTTCTTCCTGTTCTGACTCTTTCTCTCACACAGAATCCACCTGATTTCCCACACAGCAGGTCTGCTGAACCGCCGCCCATCTCTCAGGTAGAGCCACTGTCACTCATGTGATGTCAGTCAGTCAGTCATCTGATGAGCTTTAGTCAAAATTATGCTTTTGTTCTGCAGCAGAGACATAATTACAGATCACCAGCTCCAGCGTATCCTCGCCCACCCGAACCCTCACCACTACCCCCACCACAGGTCAAACACACACACACAAACACACCTGAGGTGACATCAGGTCATCAGTATGTACAAATGATGCACAGCATTAGATGTGTCAGTAGCGCTGAATGAAATGGTAATGTTTGTGTGAGCAGGCGTCTGCGCTGAAGGTTCGGGCCATGTATGACTTCTCTGCGGAGGATGCAGATGAGCTGAACTTTCACGCTGGAGATGTTATTGAGGTTTTAGATCAGTCCGATCGCTTCTGGTGGAAAGGTGTTCTGCGCGGGAGAACCGGACTGTTCCCCGTCAACTACACCAATCCTGTCTGAGGATCTGTGACACAGAGATTTGGCTGAAAATCACCTTTTATTCTTTGAATTGTGATGTTGCATAATGATGTATGCATAAATATTACATTGACAGTTCTGAATTTAAGAAACACATTTTCACCTTGTCATGTGTACAGAACACACACACACACACACACACACACACACACAAACATACACACCTGTAAAGCACTGCTCTTCCTGTTGGCACAGAGATTTGGAAAATTGCATGTTCAGTTTGAGCACTTTTACAAACAAGTTTATAAATCCTTTAGAACTGCTATGATCCTCTGTATATTAACTGTGTAAAACATGTTCCTGAGATGTGCTTTTCAACCAAGTATTACAAATACATATTCAATAGCATATACAAATGAGTCGTCATGTTATTAAATTAATGGTTCGGTTATAAAAACATCAGAGTTCTCTTTCTTAGTGCACGTTGAAACAAAAAATGTCTTGAAACTATTTCATAAAGTATCTTTTACCTTGCAGGTCTGTGTAGCTGACTTTTTCAATTCCACTCCATGCAGTCAATTGCAAGCCCCATCCCACTTTGCCCACATTTAAAGGAATAGTTCACCCAAAAATGTACACCCTCAGACAGGCCTGGCACTAGTGGGTTCAAGTGTACTTTAAGTGATAACTAAACACTTTTATAAAATACAGAGAGAGTAAGTTAAGTTTTTGGTCCCAAAACAGCAAATTTGAGTATATTTTGAGTATATATATTGAGTATATATTTTTTCATCTGAAAAGAGGACTTTGGACCACTGGGCAACAGTCCATTTCTTCTTCTCCTTAACCCAGGTAAGATGCCTCTGACATTGTCTGCAGTTCAGCAGTGGCTTAACAAGAGGAATACAACAACTGTAGCCAAATTCCTGACACGTCTGGACAGGCTCTTGATGCATTGACCCTCAGTCCATCCCTTGTGAAGTTCACTCAAATTCTTGAATCGATTTAGCTTGACAAGCCTCTCAAGGCTGTGGTTCTCTTGATTGGTTGTGCATCTTTTTCTTCCACACTTTTTCCTTTCAACTGTCAGATCAGCAGTCTTCCCCATGATTGTGTAGCCTAGTGCAGTGGTTTTCAATCCTGGTCCTGGGGACCCACTGCTCTGCACATTTTGTGTGTCTTTCTTATTTAACACACCTGATACAGATCATCAGCTCATTAGGAGAGAGATCCATGTACTTAACTGAGTGTGTCAGATAAGGGATACATACAAAATGTGCAGAGCAGTGGGTCCCCAGGACCAGGATTGAAAACCACTGGCCTAGTGAACCAAACTGAGAGACCATTTTGAAGGCTCAGGAAACCTTTGCAGGTGTTTTGAGTTGATTAGCTGATTGGCATGTTACCATATTCTAATTTGTTGAGCCAAATCATCACAATTAAAAAAACCAAAGACTTAAACTACTTCAGTCTGTGTGCATTGAATTTATTTAACAAAGGAGTTTCACAATTTATGAATTGAATTACTAAAATAAATTAACTTATCCACAAAATTCTAATTCATTGAGATGCACCTGTATGTTCTTATGATCATCTTAAGAAGTACTAAAGAATATATTTGTGCACATTTAATTATAAAATGAGTGCGTGAATATAGAGCACATTAAGTACATTATGGAAGTGCACTTTTTTTTTACTGGGAATCACTGTATTCAGAGGCAAATGCAAGAAACCAGCAAAACAATGTGAAAACCTATTTGGAAACAGGGCTATGTTGGCTGAGACTTGCATTAAAAATATACATTATCTTTATGAAAAATACGTAATGTAAATTCACACACAAAACAGTGTGATGCTGTGTGTCTCTGTAAATTCAGTGTGTGTTGATTGTGTGACTGACGTCTCTGTAGCGGCTTCTTATTCACCATCAGCTGATCCTGAGGAAACTGGACTGACGTCTAAATACTGAGAGTCCTAGACTAAAAGAGACAGACAGTCACATATGAGTATGAGACATTACTGCAGTCACATCACATCAGCAGATTCATAAAAAAAAAAAACATACAGTATATTCATACTACAGCCATAGAGACAGTGTTGTTTTCGTCAACGATGACGATGACGAAATCATTTCGTTGACGCCACTTTTTTCCATGACGATAACGAGACGTTGACGAGATAAAATTGGCTCGTTGAGGACTAAAACATTGCGAGACGTTTGTGAGTTTTCGTTGACGAGACGAGAATAGACGAAAATGTTAGTGGGTGGTCCGTCAGGCGTTTAAAATGCATGACATTTCTGCTTATTGTGCATGCCAATTAAAACCGAAAAATATCTGCCGCTATGGCAAGCCGTTTTAGCATTAAATATTCTTTGCTATACTAGTATGGCAAGCCGTTTTAGCATTCCATCCTTGTTTGTCTTTTATGTTTTAAAACATTCCTTCATTATTGTAATTATTGGTAAAAATAGTCGATCCGGAAGCTCACATTGTGTTGAACTATAGATCTGCTATTTTCAGAACTTATAAGTGACACTACCCAACAGCAAAATACTTACTGACCTACATTAATTTGTTAAAAGACTACTTTTTCCCCTTTTTTTGACTAAAACTAGACTAAAACCTTTTTGACTTTTCGTCGACTAAAACTAGACTAAAACCTTCTTGACTTTTCGTTGACTAAAATTGGACTAAAACTATCACATATAGAAGTGACTAAAATTTGACTAAAACTAATAACCATTTTAGTCCAAAAGACTAAGACTAAGACTAAACCTAAGATGGTTGTCAAAAACAACACTGCATAGAGATATGACTGAACTGATCACTGATTTATACCAGTAAATAATCAACAACCACTATCAGTTATAGACACTGTAAGAGATGAAAATATTCATATATACATCAATCAGTCACATCACAGAATTAATCACAGAGACTACAGAGGGTCTGAATTATTATCTTATATTCTCCAATTGCACACACGGGAGGCAGTGGCGGAGCCAGAGGGGTGTCCGGGGTGGCACTGGACACCCCTGACATCCGATTGGCCACCCCGGGTGCCACCCCAAAATTTTATTTGCTGCTGGCAGTACCTGATGCTGATTGACATCTCATTTGTCTAAAGAAGTTTTAGAATTTTGCCGGTAACGCTAGCCATTTCCAAATCAAGACGAGCCAAAGACATGAGCATCAATGTAAGACGAATAATACAACATCATTTTTGAAATACCGTACGTTTTATAGTTTATCATAAGGTTTGTTATTATCCGTTGTGTAAATTAACTAGGCGACGACGACATCAGTTAACTTAATGAGATTAGAGAGATCAATTCACACTTTAGACAGTTAACGCTATACTTCATCTGTGCTATGGTATTATATGTACATACCATGTTCCATACCATACAGGGCTCGAAATTGCGAGCGTTTTGTCGCATATGCTCCCAAAATCTAATTATATATGCAAGAGTGAGAAATTGTTGTGGTGCAACTTGGTTTCATTTCTTTACAAAACTTTCGGTAGCCTAACTACAGCACAGATGCAGTGACAGGTTGCTGTTCGCTCCAACATTACATAACCATTTGAACTTAATCTTTACATTTTTACATTTTAAGTATCAGTCAAAATAGGCTACTGTACAACGCGCCATACATCCACATCATATGATAACTCAGCGGGAGACGTAATTTTCTCTGTGGACACGTTTTTCAAAATCCCGTTTGTGTCCTCCCACTTTCAAATGGTTTTGTTAAAGTAATCTCTTGTATTGTAGAATGCACGCTCAGCGCTGCTGAGAGTTTCGCGCGATCATTAAAACGAAACCAAAACGCGCACCGCATTCAAAAGCAATCTTGAAAGATTTGGTCTCTATTTGCACATTGAATATTGAAAGAGTAGCCTACTTTGATTATGGCTGCATGTATTCTACACGACTAAGAAAGAACTGTGTCGTTTATTTTTGTCATTTATAATATATTTTGTTATTTATGTAGATTCTTAAAAAATGCAGTGGTTGTCTCAAATTTAAATGGCTGTACCTATAAATGGCTTCTTGTCCCTTGCTTAAGGCATAAAATAAATATGTAAAAAAGGCTTTCAGAATCAGCCCATTTGCTTGTAAAACATCGGCAATCAGAATAGACCATGAAGAATCAATATTGGTGCATTACTAAAAAAGAAATTGGGTGCTCCTATTTTTTATTTTTTTTTTGGTAAAAAGTGAATTTTGTGCCCTGTATATAAGTTATTATATTTAATTAACAATGTTATTTGGACTTTGTAAAATGTCTCTTGTTACACCAGTGAGCAATGCAACTTGCGAGAGAAGCTACTCTGCGTTAAAACTTATTAAAACCCACCTTAAGACAACGTCTGATGGCAGGTTAAGTCACCTAGGGATTCTCAGTGTTGAGTCAAGGAGTGCACGCTCCCTCAACATGGATGAATTTGTGAAACGTTTTGCCAGTTCTCATCAGAACAACAGAATTATGTTGTTTTAAACATAACTAGGATAAGTTTGTAAGTGATGACTAAAATTGTGTTTTTGTTTTCAAATCGAGTTTGATGTATGCTCTAATTGCAGTATTTTTTGTTTAGTTGTTTTTTCTTTATTCTAATGTTTTTGTAAATGAACTCAGCATTATTTTTGCAAATAAAACTTTAGAATTCCTTAATTTATTATTTCAACTTTATGAGTAGAGTTCGTGTGTGAGGACCCCCTGAAATAGCAGTGGCCACCCCCTGGCCACCCCATGTAAAAAATTCTAGCTCCGCCACTGACGGGAGGTCTGTTAATGAACTTGGGTCATTTTACGAACTTTAAATAAACACTTACAATAGGATAATGTCTTCAGTTTATAATGTGGATCAACCTTAAGATCAGAGAGCAACTTCACTCCTGAATTTCCTAGTGCATTAAATGAAAGATCCAGGTGTCTCAGGTGTGAGAATCTCAGGTTTGATCTCAAAGCTGAAGCCAAAGGAGCACAACCTTCATCTGTGACACCACACTTACTCAACCTGTAGAGAAAAAAGACACAATGTGAACTCTAGTTGAAGATTCTGTAGTTCTTAGAGAAGAAAATGAGATATAATGACAAGCATTACACTAGTCAAACTAGTCATAAGTGTCAATTATTCAAAATTGAGAATTATGCATCATCTGAAAGTGAAATAATTACGCTTCATTGGTGTATAGTTTGTTAGGATAGGACACTATTTTGCCAAGATACAGCTATTTAAAAATCTGGAATCTGCCAAAGAAAAAAAAAATTTATTATTGAGAAAATGGCCTTCAAAGTTGTCCAAATTAAGTTTTCAGCAATGCATATTACTAATCGATAGCAATGCATATTATTAATCTGCTTTACATCTGAAATTTCATTATTAAACAAAATACCAGAAGCAAAGCTCCAGTAAATGTTTAATGGGTCAAAAACAGGACCAGCAGGTCATGTGATGAATGAGTCATTTCTGCTGACATGTATTGTGTTTACTGAACATTGCTGATTTTACTCATAGAACTATCATTAAAGGACAACAAAGACATGTGCAACTATCAGACAGATCTTACCACAGTTTTTCCAGTTTACAATGAGGATTCTGTAGGACATCAGAAAGAAGCTTCACTGAATCTCCTAGTTTATTCCCAGACAGATTCAGTTCTGTCAGGTGTGAGGGGTTTGATCTCAGAGCTAAAGCCAGAGCAGCACAACCTTCCTCTGTGACACCACAATTACTCAACCTGTAGAGAACAATGACACCCTCTTCAGTTTGGCTGTGAATACATTATTAAAGAGAAAGTTACAGCACAAATCAATGATTAAAGGGATCATCGGATGCCCACTTTTCACAAGTTCATATGATACTATAGGGTCTTAATGAAATGTCTCTAATCACACATTAATGTTCAAACAACAGGTAAAAGTGAGCTTTGCATCCGATGACCCCTTTAATTTATCATTTGACTGGGGTCTAAAATGTCACAGAACATAAAATATTAAACATATCATTAAAGTCTCATTCGAGCAGGATAAATAATTTTTTGCACTATTGCTGTATTTTATGCAAAATGTCTTATTTGATTACACTCTTCACTGCACAGAATGTTAGTCACATGTGATCTTACCTCAGTTTCTCCAGTTTACAGTCAGGATTCTGTAGGACATCAAAAAGCAGCATCACTGAATCTCCTAGTTTATTCTGAGACAGATCCAGTTCTGTCAGGTGTGAGGGGTTTGATTTCAGAGCTGAAGCCAGAGCAGCACAACCTTCATCTGTGACACCACAATCACTAAACCTATAGAGAACCATGACACACTCTTCATTTTAGCTGTGAATCCATTATTAAAGATAAATTAAAAACTTACCACAAATCAATATGGTCAATGAATCATTGGATTGAGGTCTAAAATGTCAAAGAGCACTAACATGATCATTAAACTTCTAAATCTGAAGATCCCTGTGGTGAAAATGAAGTTTTACAGGTTGCTGTTCACAGGTCTATCTGGTGTTCTAAATATGGTTAAAGATAAACCGTGTGACATGTATTGTGTTAATTATGGTAAAACAAACAAAAGACAAGTATCTTCTGCTCATCAAGACTACATTTATTTGATCCAAAATATAGAAGAAAAAAAAAAAATACAACTGCAAAATGTTATCACAATTTAAAATAATGGTTTCTATTTTAATATACATTAAAATATTTTTTTCCTGTGATGCAAAGCTAAATTTTCATCAGCCATTTCTCCAGTCTTCAGTATCACATGATCCTTCATAAAACATCATTAATATGCTGATTTATTGTTAGAATTATCAATGTTGGAAACAGTTATTTGGAACCTGTGATTCTTTTTTCAAGGTCAAGGTCAAGGTCAAACTTTATTAAAATCCCTTACGGCAATTTAGATGCAGCTAGAATCAGAAACAGACAGACTCATACAATACAATTCAAGATTCTTTGATGAATAACAAGCTAAAAAGAAAAGCATTTAGAAAGGTTTCAGCAGGTTCCAGAAAAACATTAAGCAACACAGCTGTTTCCAGCACTGAGAATATATCAGCATATTAGAATGGTTTCTGAAGATTAATGTGACACTGAATTTTGGAGTAATGATGCTGAAAAATTCAGCTTTGATCACAGTAAATAATCATTTACGAGTAATTGGTAAGTGCTCTTTTGTAAAGAGAAGCTCATGCGTTACAGCTATGTAATGGTTACAGGTAAGGGCCTAATGGTTAGAGAGTCGGACTTATAACCCAAAGGTTTCGGGTCTGAGTCTCAGGTCCGGCAGGGATTGTAGGTGGGAGAGTGAATCTTTACCCTCAATACCACAACTGAGGTGAGTCCCTTGAGCAAGGCACCATACCCCCAACTGCTCCCCGGGCGCCGCAGCAATGGGTGTGTGTTCACGATGTGTGTGTGTGTGTGTGTGTGTGTGTGTGTGTGTGTGTGTGTGTGTGTGTGTGTGTGTGTGTGTGTGTGTGTACCTGGTATTCATCACGTTGTGGGGACCAAATGTCCCCACAAGGATAGTAATACCAGTAGATTTTGACCTTGTGGGGACATTTCTCAGGTCCCCATGAGGAAACAGGCTTATAAATCATGCACAATGAGTTTTTTCGATGAAGTAAAAGTGTGCACAATCTCCTGTGAGGGCTAGGTTTAGGTGTAGGGTAGGTGTAGGGCGATAGAAAGTACGGTTTGTACAGTATAAAAACCATTACGCCTATGGAATGTCCCCATAAAACATGTAAACCCAACATGTGTGGGGGGGGGGTGTGTGCTCACTACTGTGGGTGTGCACTTGGATGGGTTAAATGCAGAGCACAAATTCCTAGAATGGGTCACCATACTTGGCCTCATGTCATGTCAGTTTAACTTACACCAGCAGAAAAAGGCTGAACACTTCAAATATACTTATATTACACATATGTGCTTCATGTGTAAGAGTCCAATAAGATCTTACCCCAGTTTCTTCATTTTAGAGTGAGGATTTTGTAGGACATCATAAAGCAGCTTCACTGAATCTCCTAGTTTATTCCCAGACAGATCCAGTTCTGTCAGGTGTGAGGGGTTTGATCTCAGAGCTGAGACCAAAGCAGCACAACCTTCCTCTGTGACACCACAATTACTCAACCTGTAGAGAACAATGGCACACTCCTCACTCTCTCAGATCCGATCGTAATGGTTTCCATACATAGTTATGATTACAGCTCCATATGTTTTGCTTTTCAGTGTTGACCCCCGCCAGATTACTACCCCCCTAATATTGTAGGTTTAGGGTTCTTTGTGGGGGAGGGGTTAGGAGAGGCAATAATGTAGCGATTTTAATTAGAGGGGGTAATAATTTGGCAGGGGGTCAAAAATGGACACAACACCAGACATAACAAACATGCTCAGCAAATAATTGGATTTAGGATGTGGAATCCTTGTGTACAAATCCCATGAAAAACATGACTAATAATGAAAGAGCTGAAAGATGAGAGGTAAAAAAACAAGCTAAAATGATATGCTTGCGATTGCATTTATACACCTTAATAATATCAAGTACGTTTAGGTGTCACGCAGATGGTATATTTTTTAAAACACCATGGAGCATTTTAGTTATAGTTCCACTCCACAGACATTTCAAGTCCGAATTGCAGTGACACGTACAAAACCAACATCACTTATAACGTACCATTAGTACTCAACTTAAATTTGGGATGTTGTTGTGAATCAGTTTGGTATAACACTACTTGTTGGATTTGTGTTCATCAGATGAAGTCTGGGCATTGAAACATATACAACTAAGTCTATTCAGTGAAATCTGCTCCTTTTACCAACCATTACTTTGTCTCCTGCTTCTGCGCTACACTTTCACTGGCTTTTTCCTCATTCAACTTCTTGGCTGATAATAGTGTTTTAGTCATTTTGTGAACCGAGAAGACCTCCTGTTAACAGGTTTTGTGTATTAGACTACTTCGCTTTTTCTGTTACCTGAAAAAATAGATATCTTCTGACAGTATCTGGTATCCAGGTCTGATGCTGATGAGTCGATCATTTTAGTAATACTTGCTTGAACATATTAAACACCATTGCTCCTGCAACCTAATTTAACAATGCTATTCATTCACTCAGATAAATATGCAGAAGAGTGGAACACAAATGTGTCAGATTTCAGAGATTATCCCAAAAAATATCACAGATATTTTAGATAAAGGGTGGTGTTCTTTTAGCTATTATGCCACCCGCAGTTGGAACCAGCTTCCAGAAGAGATCAGATGTGCTAAAACAATAGGCACATTTAAATGCAGACTCAAAACTCATCTGTTTAGTTGTGCATTTATTGAATGAGCACTGTGCTACGTCCGAACAGATTGCATTATTTTATGTATAATCATTTCTACTGTTTTAACTATTTTTAAATCAATTTTTAAATCATTTTAAATGTTCTTAAATCTTCTGTTTTTATTGTTGTGATTATGATGATTCATTTTTATGATTTTATATTGTTGTTTTAATTCCTCTTATGTACCGCACTTTGATTTGCCATTGTGTATGAAATGTGCTATATAAATAAACTTGCCTTGCCTTGCCTTCTTTCTGAGTTCTAATTCTCTGCATAAAACTTTCCAATCAGGGTTCAGAAAATGACAAAGGACTGGATATCTCTCTGACATGTCCTCATAACCCATCAAGATCATCAGGGTCCTGAGATCTTGGATTGCTCTACACTCATAGACACTTTGTTCAACTTTGGGATGTTTTTAAATGTGGTTTATAAATAAATAATGAAATAATGAATGACAGCGAAGACCTTTTTGCTGTGATTCAACAGTGCCCAATGAGTCCCCCTTTAAGAAAATCCATTTAATAGACTTTTGCTATTGCAAAGAAAAGGTTAAAGTGAACACATGTAGAAGCGACAAAGTAGAAGAAACAAAGTTGATCATTCAATTTTTTTACATCTTGATTAACAGATATCCAATCAGTAATAAGTAATCCATTTACAAACAATACCTACCTTGTCTATTTTGTCTGCCTTGTCATTGTTTTTTCTTACTGGCTTTGTGCTTAGATTTGCTATTGTGTTTATTATTTGTTGTTTTGTTTTCAATTTTGGAATTTATTTTGCACTTCACACACAGTAGACTGTGATCTTACCACATTTTCTCCAGTTTGCAGTGAGGATTCTGTAGGACATCAGAAAACAGCATCACTGAATCTCCTAGTTTATTCCCAGAAAGATCCAGTTCACTCAGGTGTGAGGGGTTTGATTTCAGAGCTGAAGCCAGAGCAGCACAACCTTTATATGTGACACCACAATCACTCAGCCTGTAAAGAGATAAAAATCATACACGTCAAACACTATAAAAAAGCCAATAAACAACTTGCTGCAAAAAACAACACTTGCAATTCCAATATAATTAATACTGTCAGGACCACTATCATCAAAGATGTCAGACAATTAGCATACAGTTTGGATTGCCAGTGTGGTTCTGTCCTGGGCAAAAACTTCCTGCGAATCAATGCATCCTAGCATGGATAAGCGCAGGGAGAGCAGCAATAACCACCCTAGGGTGAACAGAACAGAACCAACATAAATGTATTGCAGACTTCATTAATGTTCAATGATTTAATGTAAACATTTAAAAAATATTAGTCATATTCAAATGAGAATTGGAATGTACAATCCTGAGTGAACAAAAGGAGGAGTTGGGGATGGAGGAGGGTAATTATCAATTGAGCGACACGAAAGTTGGTGATAATACTGAAGGGCCTTATATATGGATGCTGTGATAGGTGTCGCATCCCTATAGACTTGGATCAGGTGAGAGTCATCTGATGCGTGCTTCACTAACGTGATCTGCCAGAACTGATGCTACGCTTGACTTAAAGATGACTGAAAATTAGCATATAGTTTGGACTGGCGGTATGTTCTATTCTGGGCAATAACTCCCGGAGCATTCTTGCAGCCTAGCAGGGAGAGCAGCAATAACCCCCTAAAACAAAATCATATGCTGATATTCCCCCAACACAAACTGACCTTACTAAGCCAACTAAGACTCAAACTAAGCCTTAAGCAACAAGCATGTTGCCCTTAACCAGATGACCTAATAAGTGTGTCGCCAATACCTGAAAGCTTATAGTAACAAACATGCTCCCAATAACCAAACAACAGCTTAGGAACAAGCTCCCAATACAGGGTAGGCTATATACAGTAATCATGGAGTTAAATTTAATAAGTTTTAAGACCTTTTTAAGCTGGTGGAGGCATAGTGATGTTTTTGGCAGGTCCTGTGGCTACAAAACCATCAGCTCTTCACCAGCATGCTGACCACTAAAATTACAGCTACAGCACTTAAGATTTATGAGTCTTTAACTTTGATATCATTAATGTTTTAACAGTGAAGTGATTGTTCTCGATACTTACTGAACTGATCTGGATTCTTTGATCACAGGCAGCAGCTTCTGAAGAACTGTCATATTGTCATGTTTATTCTTTCCTTTAACAAATTTATCAAGACGAAACACATTCAGTTCCTCATCTGATGTCAACAACACAAAAACTACAGCTGACCACTGAGATGAAGAGAGTTTGGCTTCGCTTATTCTTCCAGATTTCAGATATTGTTGCATTTCCTGCACTAGTGAACGGTCACCCAATTCATTCAGACAGTGGAACAGATTGATGGATTTCTCTGAAGAGTCAATGGTCCTGATCTTCTTCTTAATGTACTCAACTGTTTTATCAATGCTGTCAGAGCTGCTACGTTTCAAAGTCATTATTCGTTGTAGGATAATCTGCTGAGATTTGACTGATAAACCCAGAAGGAACCGCAGGAAAAGATCCAGATGTCCATTTTTACTCTGTAGAGCCTCATCCACAGCTCTCTGATGAAGCTCAGATAATGAAACATGTTCTGATGAATTGAGTTGAAACCGGTCCTTAACTTTAGACAACAAACTCTGTTTGGTGATTTGGTCAAACACATTTCTGTTGTGGTTTGTACAGGAGAGGTGCGCATATAGAGCTGCTAGATGTTCCTGAATGCTCAGATGAACAAAGCAGAAGACTTTCCCCTGATACAAGCCAAACTCCTCTCTGAAGATCTGAGTGCACAATCCTGAGTACACTGATGCTTCTGTCACATCAATGCCACACTCTCTCAGGTCTTCCTCATAGAAGATCAGGTTTCTTTTCACAAGCTGCTGAAAAGCCACTTTCCCCAGTTTGAGGATCATGTCTTTATCTGTCACCTTCTTCTCATAGTCTTTCTCATGTTTGATGTTGGTCTGAAGGATCAGGAAGTGTGTGTACATTTGAGTGAGAGTCTTGGGAATCTCTCCACTCTCTGCTGGACTCAACATCTTCTCTAGAACAGTGGCTGAGATCCAGCAGAACACTGGGATGTGGCACATGATGTAGAGGCTCCTGGATGACTTCAGGTGTAAGATGATCCTGTCGGCCAGACTTCGATCACTGATTCTCTTCCTGAAGTATTCCTCCTTCTGTGGCTCATTGAATCCTCGTACCTCTGTCACTCGATGGACACACTCAGAGGGGATGAGATCAGCTGCTGCTGGTCTGGAGGTGATCCAGATGAGAGCAGAGGGAAGCAGATTCCCCAAAATGAGGTTCATCAGCAGTACGTCCACTGAGGATGATTTAGATATATTACACATTTTCACTTTGCTCTTAAAGTCCAGAGACAGACGACACTCATCCAGACCATCAAAGATGAACAACACTTTATACTCATCACTGGATATTTTCATTTCTTTAGTTTCAGGGAAAAAGACATGAAGAAGATCTGAAAGACCGAGTGTTTTGTCCTTCATCAAGTTGATTTCTCTGAAAGGAAGTGAAAATATGAGCTGGACGTCCTGATTCTCTTTCCCTTCAGCCCAGTCCAGGATGAACTTCTGCACAGAGACTGTTTTTCCAATGCCAGCGACTCCCTTTGTCAGCACAGTTCTGATGGCTTTGTCTTGTCCAGGCAAAGGTCTAAAGATGTGATTGCATTTGATGGCTGTGTCCTCTGTTGCTGTTCTCCTGAATTGTGTCTCAATCTGTCTGACCTCATGCTCATTACTGATCTCTCCACTCTCACTCTCTGTGATGTAGAGCTCTGTGTAGATCTCATTCAGGAGTGTTGGGTTTCCCCTCATCGCTGTTCCTTCATACAGACGCTCAAACTTCTTCAGTAGATTTGATCTAAACCTGTTGATGACTTCATGCCTGGAAGATTAAAATACCACAATATTAAATTAGTTACAGAGGTAAATGTACAGAGCAAAATGTGTCAATTATTAATGATGTATTTATTGATGATGCATTGCATTGAAAAAAAATCCACAGTTTACCTTTCACCAGGACACATGCTGTCTTCTGGTTGATTCATGGATTCATTCTTACAGACTGGTTTTGTTTCAACTGATCTAGTTGGCAGGACTGACCTTGAATCAAGAATCAAACACTCTTGACACTGGTGAAATTATTCTCATAACCTTGATAACCTTGACAGTAGTGGCTTTAATGAAAATGCACCTGCTCAAGGTCACAAATGTAAAATTAAATACCATTTAAATAAATAAATAATTCTACTCTGTGCTCCATTTCTGCTTATTGTCATTAGATTCACTGTATTCCCAAGCCAGACTTTTGCTCATATTTATTATTTATAGTGCTGTATAATTATGTCAGTTTAATGTAAATATCTTTAAAGGTGCCATAGAATGGAAAACTGAATTTACCTTGGCATAGTTAAATAATAACAGTTCAGTACATGGACATGACATACCATGAGTCTCAAACACCATCGTTTCCTCCTTCTTATATAAATCTAGTATTTGCAAAAGACCACCGAAAAATAGGTCAATTCCAACATAACACCGACTGTTACGAAACTTCCCCGGGATCGTTAATAGTTATGTCCCCAACATTTGCATCGCCCAATCATCACTAACGTCAGTACATCAGTTAAACCAGGCGAGTCACTCAAGGGACACGGTTAGCTTAATGCTAGCGCTAGCCTGTTACATTGCTATACATAGGATTTCACTTACCACATAAACAGAGAAATAACTGCCTGATGATGGCGAATGATTTACAGATCTTGAGAATCACTGAGGAGCAGCTCAACTTGTGTGGTAGGAAGCACTCCCTCTGCATTGTAACGTTACACAGAGCACATGCGATCACAGTAATCAGACTAATATACCCGCGATTCAAAACGACAGATTCAACAAACCACATATTAAAAGCGGCTAGAGCTCCTAATTAAATATATATTTTTATCCATGTGCCAGCTATAGAGCTCTGTGAAACAGCCAATCAGAGCGGAGCTCATTAATATTCATGAAGCTTCCAAATAACAGAGCATTTCATTCTAGGGACAAATCCTAGGTTGTAAATGGACCTGTAAAACCATTTCTGGAGATTTTTTGCCCTTTCCTATGCCATATACCTTCTATGTAGATATCAGAGAACAATTTAAAATATTCTCTCAATGCATTCTATGGCACCTTTAATATAATCATATCTCTGTAAAAATGTAATACCTAAGGTTAAGCCTTGTGTCACCCTTAAAATTGATTGGACGATCCAAAGATTTCTCACTCGTCACAGACACACGGTTGGGCTCTGGTTTCTTCTGGTGAGCTGAACTATAACAGAAAGATTAAAAGGTACACTAAGCACAGGACTTTCATACATGTGTCTCTCTGTGTGAGTAAATGTTAAAATATCAGATGAAACACTTAATCACATGATAAAAAAACTATTATAAATGTCTGTTGATGAAATATTGTACCTGATTTGTTGTGAATGACCTATAGACTCGTCACTCTTCATTAACACACAGCTGGGCTCTGCTTCTGATCTCTTCTTATCAACTGAACTATAACAAAGAATCCATTGAATTACTATATAATATCACAGGATCTGGCATCTGATCTGGAGCTGGATCTTAAACGTGAAGGATCAATCAGAGGGCAAAAAGCATTAAATAGATTGCGTACAACATGTTTATCATCAAAGCTTTGTTAAAGGTCCACTGAAGTGCCTTGAAACACGCAGCGTTCTTCTATGTGGTGACGTTCTTTTAACTGAAACAAAAACATATCGCTAAGCCCCGCCCACTAATTTTGAACAGCCAATAGCGTTCCATTTATATCTGCTCGGGGCAGAGCCGTTGAGCTCGGTAAAGCCGCATTTGTAAGCTTATGACAGCCACAGACTAATAAATTACCCCACAGATTCAATATGAAACTCTTGCTAAAACGAAATAGTGATAATAATCATGCTGAGGCTGTGTAGTTTAACACATGCCGAGTCCGACCGCGCATATGAGCGCATATGATCTGCTCCGCGTCTCTGTGTAGGGGGCGGGACACTACGGACTCTAGAGAGCATTTTATTGGACAGAACGTTTGATCTGAAACTGAAGTGCGCGGTGATATCATCAAAATCCTTGATTCATATTGGCGGAAGTGACGAGAGTGTAAGTTTTGAATGCCCATATCTTGTAAAAGCGAATTTTGTCACTGCTTTGAAACACACTAGCTTATAGATAATCTTAAAACTAATATATTCATACTAAAAGCCAAAAAACTTTAATTTTGATTTCAGGGGGACTTTAATCATTTATAGACCAAATTTGCGTATGTAACACACTAGGCTAATATATTCACAAATAGACATTAGAATTATTGTTTAATACGATATTAAAACAAATGTTTATGTAAAATGAAGCTAAAAATGTTGTAACAAGCACGACCAATCAAACTTTGTTTTCAGTCAGTTTGTCCCGCGAAGGGGCGACGTAAAACATTGAAATCTTCAAATCCAAAAAATAAAAGATCAACAATTGCAATAAATTAATTTTCTGATGTCTCTTTATAGTCTTGCCCTTTTTAGGGTTAATATAGTATATGTATTCAAAGTACCTGCATCCTGGAGAAAAATCTTCATCTCGGGGTGTTTGTTTGTCATCCATGATGAAGCTGAACAGACAGAAGAGTGAGATCTCCAACACTTAGCTACTCTGGGTGGAAATGAGAAAATAATAATTCAGCTCTAACTGATCTTGAGAGTCGGAGGAACAGGAGAACGACGGTGGCGTTCACTCAAATACACAATGTTAGTCTTATGTTAACACAAATGCTAAAATTAACTGCAGACAACTAGAACATGCAACGGAATAACTTCACTTGCTAAAAAAAAAAAAGCAAACACATCCAAGAACACAGGTCCTTCAAGAACTATTGGAACTATTGTCCTAACAGAACTATTGGAATGCGGAGACACCTGCAGTGAGTCACCTGCGCTTCTTTTGCCAGTGACGTTACGTGCGTTCTCCACTCCACTGCTTGGGTCCAAAGGTTATTTAATGAACGTTAACTATTTAACTGTTACTGGATAATTAATTGGAGGAGCATGTGCGCACTGTCTAAGCGCTTAAAGTTTTCTGTCATTATTCTTAAAGGTAATGTAAATTATGTTTGCAACCGCTGTAGGTTTTTGGAGTGGACTTGCCCAGACGGGTATTAAATCATTTATGAATATTTGTAAATATTTGAGGATGGAAACAGCTGGAAAATTCTGTCCTGCTTGTTTTATTTATCTTGAAAAGCACAATTTTTATTACTGTGACTGAACGCAAACAAAAGCTGACCCTTTATAGTTTGATATCTTATCTTTGTTTCTGCTGTCATAAGGAACAAATTCGCATTGCGCATGTCCATGCATTTGTTGGCATTGGAGTGAAGTTCAAAGCATAATAAATAATAGTTTAACATCGAAATAGCCTACATCACGAATATGGAAACATTTGTTTGGAGTGGATTCGTGGCGAAGAGAGGTCCGTTTCAGTTTTAGCACTGAATTGTTATTTTTTCTTTGTTTGTTTGTTTGTTTGTTTTTGCGCATCCATTTTTTGTCATTGAGCATGTTACTGTGCATTGTCTTTATTTTACATTGTCATTTGAGTTCTACATTTAATTAGACTAAATGCTATATTAAACCTATGTAAGTAATTTAGCAAAATGTAGTTTATGATTAGCCTATAAGAAATTAATTTACATGGGCTTACGTTTATGCACGTAAAACCTAAAAGTTGTAGGAAACTTCATTTAAAAAAAAAAAACCTCCCTATACGTTCTAGAAAGTAGCTTTTGGTAACAAAAAAAGAATATACAGAGAACAATTCTGGAACATTCTTATTTGGTTCTTTTAAAAAATAACCCGGTGGGCCGGTGGAGTATAGGCCAATCACGTCAAATCAGTGACACAAAGCGAGGCCCAAAGAAAAATGAAGCGCAAAGTAAAGCTTGCGCCGCAGAGGCACGGGTGACTGAAACGCGGACTTAAAGGAGCGGCGCAAAGGGAAATACGTGTTGCAAAGTCAATGCTGCTGTTTTACTTTGCTAAACTTAATTTTTTCTCTCAGTGGCTACCTTTTCTTTTGCCATTTTTTTACTTGCAAAAAAAAAAAAAACATTTTTTTCTAAATATTCTATTTATATTTGCAAAACATATTTTGATGTTTGTAAAACATTGTTTTATTTCGCAAAAAATTTTTGCAAACTTTTGTATGTGCTCGCGAGGGCACTTCCATGTTTGTTTTTTTCATTGTGTATGCATTATAGTGCCACGTATGGGTTTGTTTCTTCACCAGATTTGTATAAATGTGTCATTCCATCAATGTCTCCCCAATGGATCCTCTGCAGTGAATGGGTGCCGTCAGAATGAGAGTCTAAACTGCTGATAAAAACATCACAATAATCCACAAGTAATCCACAGCACTCCAGTCCATCAGTTAACATCTTGAAAAGACAAAAGCTGAAACAAATCCATCAAGTGGTTTTTAACTAAAATACCATTTCATGATCCAAAGCTTCCTCCAGTGAAAAAGTCCAGCCACATATTTGTTTAGAGCTTTTTTTGGACAGCTTTGGTTTGTAAATGGTGCTTGATCGGTGCAGATTTTTCTCCTGATTCAGACCAGATCACCTTTTCTCTCGAGGAAGAGTTACTACTTATGGACTTTAACTCTTCATTTTCAATTACTGGATTAACTATTCCTTCAATATCCTGTTTTAAGGATGTTTGTCATCAAGCCAATACATTTCAGCTCAATTCAGCAAATTGCAGCTCAGAATATTATGATGTCTGTCTATAATCAAAAGATATCTGAGCAACAGGAAATGCAGAAGGAAATAAACAAAAACCACATCAGAGTTCAGAGTTCTGGCTGCGAGTCTGGTCTGATCTGAACCAGGAAGAAAACAGGTGAAAGTGAAACAAGCAGTAGAGGTGAATGACACTGATCCACTCCAGTATCAAAAGCCTTAACTGTAACTTTCTGTATGTAAGAACTCACATATTTAATACTCAATTTCTATTTTGTAAATATGTTATTACAGCTTCAACTGTCTATACGACTAGCAGTTGGTGGTGGAAATGGTTTGACCATGGCATGAACTAACAAATATGTTATATTTAGAGACATGAATGGGAAATTGTATTATATATCAAAACATTGGATCAAAACATTTCATCAAAGTTGTCCTGAAACCATAACAATGCCCCTTCTTGTTGTTTTAGGACAACTTTAACTTTTGACCCACTTCAAAAGTTGACTACTGTATAATATGCACATGAGGACATTCTAACTATGTCCAAATAGTTGCTTCTAGGATTAAGTTCAACCCTCCTCTTGAAGTCATTCATGCTGAAACGAAGTTCCCCTTCCACCGCATTTCGTGTGAACTCCACCCACCCGCGTATCAACACCTGCCCGCGGGCTCACGGCGAGCTCAGGTGAGCGCAGGTAAGGCATTTCGAGCTCGTGCAGGCGAGCGGTAGGTCGCGGCGCGTCATGGCGGAGTCGCAGCTCATGTGTATGGAGGACGGGCTCATCCCCGCAGCGGTGCCCGAATCCAGGCCGCAGTTCTACTACAGCGAGCAGCAGCGGGTGGCGCTCGAACGGCTGCTCACCGAAGGAGACGGAGCCTTCAAGACCCTCCTGAAGGACGAGAATAGCAAAGACTTCCTGTCGGCGCGGGAAATCAAGGCCATCACCAGCACCTTCGTCAAATACCAGAGCGAGGAAAACGACGGAGGGGCGTCAGCGAGTAACGCCAAACGTGAAGACTCGGAGTCGCTGCGCTCCACGTACTGGCCGCAGATGTCGGACACTGATGTTCCGCCGCTGGACATCGGATGGCCCTCTTCGGGGCTCTTTAAAGGGGTCACCCGAGTGTCGGTCTTCACACACCCGCCCAAAGAGAACGGCCCGCACATTAAAGAGGTGGTCCGAAAACTAATACAGGAGTCCAGCAAGGTAAGCGCTCATCAAGTATTAAATGAAGGCATATTTTGTGAGATTACTTTAGTTAGCAAAAAAATAAGTACCACGGTTTTATTGTAGGCTACTCTGTAAAAAGTGTCAACCTGCAATATTTACATTAAAGGCCTGTTTCTACCTGAACCCAAATAAGCTTTGTTTGTAGCCTATAATGTATTTTGGTTGATTCTTGGGAAAAAAATGTTTTACCTATAACAAGTTCATTGAAATGTTGCCATTTTTCAGTGTATGAGTCTGACCAATCACTATAACTAGTAGGCTACTGTGATTTATAAGGGGATTTCTCCTCCTCCTCCTCTTCATCATCATCAAGTTCAGTTTCATTTTCTCTTGTCTCTAGTCACTGTCATATTATGCCACTCCTTACATGTCAGATAAAGGCACATAAAGATGAGCCTCAACAGCTAAATTAACTGGTTTATAATAGTACACTTAAGAAAATATTTGGGAAACTGTCAACTGTGGCTTACAGGACTCTACCATCAAAAAAAAATCAATAGGTAGCAACACTTAAAGTTAGTTATTACTAAAATTGAAGTTTAGGTTTGGTTAAAGTTGTAGTTTTTTTTACCTAAACTAAACTTTTTTTATATTGTTATTTTTATATATTTAATACGTTAATTTTACTGACATTCACTAATTTCATTAATATTACTGATGTTAACCCTAAAACACAAAGCATTGAAGTGCAAAATTTAGGAAAAACAGCTGTGATTTGTTTACAGTACATGGCTCAAAGATGGAAAAGCATAAAAACAATAAGTGTAATACTGCTTTAAATTGTTGTTTTTGCTAAAAACATTTTCTGTTTAATTTATTAGCATTTTTGTTTTTGTTTTTCTGAGCAAAAAAAAATATTTACAACAAAAATCAATTTATGACATTAAAAGACAAATTACTTTCACCCCAAATACTAATTAGTTGTACATTTTTTAAATTTGCCATTAGGTTTTGCCTTTTTGTCAGTAATATTTTCTTTTTACTAATTTTAAACACAATAAAAGTATATGGAAATATATATAAAATATGTACAAGTCAGAATAAGCATGTTAATTGAATTTTTACATACATATTGTTACAATGACAATGTAACATTATTTCAACCAAATTTTGACATTTTTTCTCTAAAAACATATTTGAAAGGTTAAAAGTACAATTCTTTCATTAAAGGCCTGTTTCTACCTTAATCCAAACAATTAGGTTTGTTTGTGGCCTATAATGTATTTAGGATAAGTTTTGAATTTATTTATTTTTGTACTTAAAACAAGTTCATTAAAATGTTGCCATGTTTCAGTGTATGACCGATCACTAACTAGTAGGCTACCTGCTGGTAACTATGGTTACTGTGATAAATATTTATAAGGGGATTCCTCCTCTTCATCATCATCAAGTTCAGTTTTATTTTCTCTTGTCTCTAGTCACTGTCATATTATGCCACTCCTTACATGTCAGATAAAGGCACATAAAAATGTGCCTCGACATCTAAATTAACTGGTTTATAATAGTACACTTAAAAAAATTAACTGCAAAACTGTCAGCTATGGCTGCCAGAACTCTACCATCAAAAAAACAATAGGTAGCAACATTTTATGCTTTTAAGATTGAACTTAAATTTACATTAAAATGTATTTTATATTAACTGTTACAGTTAAAGTCTTTACTAAAATTAAAGTTTAGTTTAGTGCTTGTTATTTTTATATATATTAATACATTCACTAATTTCACTAATTTTACTGATGTTAACCCTAAAACACACTGAAGTGCAAAATTCAAAATACAGGAAAGACAGCTGTGATTTGTTTACAGTATATGGGTCAAAGATGGAAAAGCATAAAAAGAACAAGTGTAATACTGCTTTAAATTGTTGCTGTTTTTTCTAAAAAAAAAAAAAATTGTTTAATTTAATTGTGTTTATGTTTTTCTAAAAAAAGAGATTATTTTTCCCTGATTTACAGAAGACACTAAAATGCCATTCAGTGTAGCAATCTTGTCAGGCATGTTTACAACAAAAATAAATTTATGACATATTAAAAGATTTATTACTTTCACCCCAAATACTAATTAGTTGTACATTTATTAAAATTTGCCACTAGGTTTTGCCTTTACTCATTTTAAACACAATAAAATGAAATATGCTCCCTTATCTTTTATATATTTTAATATGCGCAAGTCAGAATAAGCATGTTGTTTTTATTTTTACATAAATATTGTTACGCTGAATGACAATGTAACATTATTTCAACCAAATTTTGACATTTTATTCTCTAAAAAACTTTAAAGGTAGACACTTAACTTACATTTAAAATCACATTTGTACATCTCTTTTAATGTGGACATCTTAACGTCTTTGACCCACATAATACACTGATAAGCACCTACACACGTAATCAGAAGTAGCTTATCCACAAGCTGAGGTGACAATAGAAAGCGTAACATCATAAAAAAAAAAAATTTTTAAAGTTATTTCAGTCTTTCTCATCTGCTGCAATGCTGGATGCTTCAAGATCTTGTTCAGACTTGATCAGACGGTCTGTTTCTTCAGCCTGCTGTTATTGAGGAATGGTTGTAAATGATCTGGAATCACTGACTCACTGAACGGACTCGACATGTCGCAGGAAATTACACAGCTTTCTGTTTTCTGGAAGTCTGTTTAATTATGCGCTGAGCTGATCAGTGTGAAAGTGAATATCGTCTTATAAATCACCTTCATTGTCTTTATGCAAATCTTATTCCTTGTTTTCATCTTATGGGAAAATCACTCTCAGCACAGCAGGCCGGTCTCACCAGATTCCAGAGCGAGTTTCTGCTTAAAACAGCAGCAGAAGGACAGAGATCACACTTCTCTCTTATCAGACTTTACAAATAAACAATAATCTACTAGGAATATCTAATAGGAAGATAAATGCAGTTATGTATTCCTGCTGGATTCATCAAGGCTTTACAAACAAACTAGACAAAGATGTCAGATGGAAGATCAGAAAACAGAGTGTGTTCAGAAAAGAGAAAGTGAAAGCTGTGCAAATGTCTATGGGTGTGAATCAGCAGTAATTGCATTTACTGTTGGACGAGTTTTGGTCTGAAGTGTTCCTGTAATCCTGATCAACACTCGTCTCTTCTGAAACCTCTGATTGTGCAGAATGGACATGAATTACATCATGTTATTACAGGATTACTTTACTTCTAGAGCAACAATGTACAGATAATTTACTCACCCCCTTCTCATCCAAGATATTTACAGTATGTCTTTCTTTCTTCAGTCATAAAGAAGAGTTTTTTGAAGAAAACATTTCAGGAGTGTTCTCCATATAGTGGACTTCTATAGTGTCTGTGAGTTTGAACTTCCAAAATGCAGTTTAAATGCAGCTTCAAAGGGATCTAAACAATCCCAGCCGAGGATGAAGGGTCTTATCTAGCAAAACAATTTGTTATTTTCTAAAAAAAAAATACAATTTATGTACTTTAAAACCCCAAATCCTCGTCTCGTCTAGCTCTGCGATGCGCATTCGTACTCTGGTTCAGGACAGTTAGGGTATGTCGAAAAACTCCTATATCTTCTCTTCAAAATCATACATCGCTCTTTTAACTTTTTTTGTAAAGGGTGTTTGATCTTCTTTGCACGTTCACTTTGTAAACACTGGGTCGGTACTTCAGCAGCGATGTAGGACGATTTTGAAGTTGGAGGAGAAAATGAGATGAGTTTTTCAACATACCCTAACTGTCTTGAATGCAGAGTTAGACAAGATGAGCGTTTGAGGTTAAAAAGTCTATCAAATTGAATTTTTTTAGAAGATAACAAATCGGTTCACTAGATAAGACCCTTCTTCCTCAGCTGGGATCGTTTAGAGTCCTTTGAAGCTGCATTTAAACTATTTTTTGGAAGTTCAAACTCAGGGCACCATAGAAGTCCACTATATGGAGAGAAATCCTGAAATGTTTTCCTCATAAAACATGTCTTTACGACTGAAGAAAGAAAGACATGAACATCTTGGATGATGAGGGGGTGAGTCATCTCTCTGTACATTTTTTTTTTTCTGGAAGTGAACTAATCCTTTAAAGTCATATGATGCTTCCTGTGAGGAACACACCCAAAACTAAGTCACTAATCACTGAAGATCTCACATTTTATTTGCATTTAGATTACAAAATATACATCAAGATTATTGTGCATTATGTCCAGTGATCTACAAGAATGATTTATGAGAAGATCTCAAAGAACAGAAACACAAACAGCACTGAGATGCTTTAGAAAAAACACACACACTTTCTGTCCTGTACACTCTTAAAAATAAAGGTGTTTCACGATGCCATAGAAGAATCCTTTTTGTCTAAATGGTTGCATAAAGAATCTTTAACATCTGAAAAAAAGGTTCTTTGTGCTGAAAGATTATAAAAAGAAAGAGATGGTTCTTTAAAGAACCTTTGACTGAATGGTTCTTTGTGCCAAAAATGCTTCTTCTATGGCTCTTCTATAAGAACTTTTAAAGCTCTTATTTTTAAGTGTGTATAGATGCTTTCCCTCTTGAAACAGGAAGCTAGAACAGTAAATGCTGAATCATTTAAAACAGCCAGCAGGCTTTAGTTTCATCACATGAATCACGATTCAGTCCAAGGCAGATGATCAATATTCTTGGCTCGTTTTCCCAAAAGAGAAGGTATAACATGAGTACTTAAGAGAGCTTAACTGCTGCTGATGAGAATGAATGAACCGTCTGTCTGTGTTTTGTAAAGGTTGTGGCTATCGTGATGGACCTGCTGACCGATCTGCAGATTCTGCAGGACCTGTTTGAGGCGTCGAAGCGAGGCGTCCCCGTCTACATTGTGCTGGACCTGCAAGGAGCGCCGCACTTTCTGGACATGTGCAACCGACTGAAGGTTGGAGCTAAAGAGCTGCAGGTACATAACTAAAACCAGAAAAACATTTGAATTCTTGAAATAAAATAACTATTAACAATAAAAGAAAAACACTTGAACTAGAAAATAACTACAAAAATACTTAAATATATATACACTACTGCTCATCAGTACAACTTTTAATGTTTTGTAAAGAAGTCTCTTCTGCTCATCAAGGCTGGATTTTGTTTGATTAAAAATACAGTTAAAAAACAGTAATATTGCAAAATGTTATTACAATCTAAATTTTTTTTTTTTTTTTAATATACTTTAAAATATAATTTATTCCTGTGATGCAAAGCAGAATTTTTATTAGCTGTTGCTCCAGTCTTCAGTAATCATTCTAATATATTGATTTACTACTTGAATTATCAGTGTTGGTTTTTTTGGACCTGGATTTTCTTTTTTTTTTTTTCTTTTTTTTCAGGATTATTTAATGAATAACAAGTTCAAAAGAACAGCATTTTTCAAAATATAAATATTTTCTATGCCATCACTTTTTATAATTTAACACATCCTTGGTGAATAAAAGTATTAATTTCATTCAAAAAAAAAAAAAAGAAAGAATAAAAAATTGACTGATCCCAAACTTTTGAACAGTAGTGTATAAAACCTTCCTATTTTAAATAAATGTTGTTCTTTGTAACATTTTATTGATCAAAGAATCCTGAAGAAAGTATCACAATTTCCAAACAATATTAAGCAGCACAACTGTTTCTAGCATTGATAATAAATCAGCATATTAGAATCACGTGACTCTGAAGACTGGAGTAATGATTCTGAAAATGTAACTTCATATACAGGTATAAATTAAATTTGAATGTATATTAATATAGAAAAACATTGTTTTACATCGTAATGATATTTCACAAGATTACAATTTTTTTCTGTATTTTTGATCAAATGAACACAGCCTTGATGAGAGAAAGACACTTCTTTAAAAAACATTAAAAATCCCAAACTTTTGAGCGGTGGTGTACTTATTTTAAAAAAAAATACATAGACATAATTAAAAATGACAAAATTATTAAAACTAAATATATTTTGGCCAAAAAGGTAAGAAAGAGATGGTTCTTTGCAGAACCAAAAATTGTTCTTCTATGGCATCGCTGTGAAGAACCTTTTAAAGCACCTTTATTTTTAAGAGTGTAGTCTGATATACTTTTTTGCCATATGTGACCCTGGACCACAAAACCAGTCTTAAGTCGCTGGGGTATATTTGTAGCAATAGCCAAAAATACATTGCATGGGTCAAAATTTTTGATTTTTCTTTTATGCCAAAAATCATTAAGAAATTAAGTAAAGTTCATGTTCCATGAAGATTTTTTGTAAAATTCCTACTGTAAACATATCAAAATGTAATTTTTGATTTGTAATATGCATTGTTAAGAACCTAATTTGGACAACTTTAAAGGTGATTTTCTCAGTCTTTTTGATTTTTTTGCATCCTCAGATTTCTGATTTCAAATAGTTGTATCTCAGTCAAATATTGTCCTATCCTAACAAACCATACATCAATAGAAAGCTTATTTATTGAGCTTTCATATGATGTATAAATCTCAGTTTTGTCAAATTTAACCTTATGACTGGTTTTGTGGTCCAGGGTCACATATGGGTCTAGTCAAAACCCAGCCACTAAGATGTTAGTATTAATTTCAGCTCATGTTTAATGGTTCGTGTTTCCGTCAGAATGTCCGGACTCGGACCGTAAAGGGAGTCGGGTTTGATCTGTCCATGGGGAGAATCCCTGGAAACGTCCAAAGCAAGTACATGCTGATCGATGGAGATAAAGTCATGTTTGGGACGTACAGGTGAGCGAAGGTTAGCCGTTTACAGTCTGACAAAACCTTCTTTATATCTGACATGGATTGTTGTGTCTCCTGCAGTTTCTCCTGGAGCTGTTCTCGAATGGACAGAAACATGATCACGGTGATGTCTGGGCAGGTGGTGGATTGCTACGATAACGATTTCCGAGAACTTTACGCCATCTCTGACAAACTGGACCTCTTTAAGGAGTTTCACCTCAATAAGCCCCAAACGGGAACCGTGTCGCGGGCCGCGGTGCCCAAACGCCCCTTACCCGCCACTTCTCGCTTCCAGGTGAATCTCGGAGACGCGTCGCGTGGAGATCTGAAAGTGCCGGCACACAAATACCACAACCCCAAATACCTGTTAGCGCTCGGACAGATCCCGGGACGTACGGAGCCGATGCAGGACTTCCTCGATAAAATGGTGCCGCCCGATCCGAGTCAACAGGACCTGGAGAATCCCTTGGAAGAGCTGGAGAACACTCCTCCTGTTCCCTCTCAGACTGGAAAGAAAGAGTCCAAGAAACTCAAACTGACTTTTAGCACAAAGCGAAAAAAGAAGGAGACGAAGGACACGACGAGCGACGAGGTTATTGAAGAAAACACGGCAAACCCTTCAGACGACACGTCTAAAAACACGCTCCCCACAAACGGGTCGCAGGACACCCTCAAGAAGAAGAAGAGAAGCTTCATGAGCTTTTTTAAAAAGAGCTAAATAACATTTGTTTTAATCAGAGTGCTTTAAATGAGCCACTGTTTTTACCTCCTGAAGACTGTGAACCCTTATGTGCAGTCAGGTTCACAAAACACATGATTCTTGATGTGTTCCTGACTGTGTTTGTGACATGATTGGTGTGAAATCTCAAAAGCTTCTCAGCTCAGTGTTTATATGTTTGACAATTATAGTAAAACCTGAAAAGACTTTCAAATGCACTGCAAAGAAGGCTTGTCTTAGTATTTTTGTCTTGTTTCTAATGAAAATATCTAGAGATGCATTTACTACTTAAGCAAAATGACGTAAGGTATTTAGTCTTGTTTCCATGGGAGGAAAAGTAAATTAAGTGAGTTTTTCTTAAAACAAGTCAAATTATTTGCCAGTGGGGTAAGTAGAATACTCTTGTTCTAAGAATATTTTACTTGTTTTAAGCAAAATTTACTCCATTTAGTTTTTTCCCCCTGGAGAAAAGACTAAATATCTTGTGTCATTTTGTTTATCTAGTAAATGCATCTCAATTTAAGAATTTTTAGATATTTTGACTAGAATAAAGACAAAAATATGAAGTAAGACAAGACTTTTTTTGCAGTGTGATGTACGACGCTTGATAAAGAAACCAAGTACCAAGCAACTCCGTTACATTAAAGGGAATGTTTAGGGGTAAAATTGTGTTTCTTAAATCCATCATTCGTTCAAAAAAAGATGGAAAAGGGGAAAATGGTGCATAAAGAGACTTTTAAAAATGTGTTTTTTTTTGTACACTTGGGGAAACCAGCATTTGAGCAGCTGTGAAAGTACAGATCTAATTTCTTGGCATCATGTTGAAAGGGTGTTTATTTAGATCAGGTGACTTTGGTCATGCATTCTTTATTTAGTTCACAAACAGCGTTTAAACACATCATGGCCACCTGTTGTGGAGAACACTCACCCTCAGATCAATGTTGATGTATTTTATATATTTTTCTAATGTTTGTAGGGGACTTGTTTAAATGATGTTTGTTGATATTTTATTAATTTACATTTTACATTTTTCATAACCTGCCTGTAAATGTTTGTATCTCAGGGTATACGAGGCCCTCTTAGGGGTATAAATCAAGATATTTTCTACATAGAGATTCTGCGGTCTATAGACTTTAGACTTTGTAGCCTATTTTATTTCAATTTTTTAAATTCTTAAATGATAATTTATTGTCAACAATATATGGTTTTTCTCGCTTGTGTGTGGGATTGATTTTTAATGTTTAAAAAAAAGTTTCTTTTGCTCATCTTCATTTGATCAAAAATACAGAATGCAATATTGTGAAATAATATTATGATGTAAAACAAAGTTTTTCTATATTAATATACATTACAATTTAATTTATATCTGTAATTAAAGTTACATTTTCAGAATCATTAGTCCAGTTTTCAGTGTCACATGATCCTTCAGAAATCATTCTAATATGCTGATTTATTATTAGTGCTGGAAAGAGTTGTGCTGCTTTTTTTTTTTTTGGAACTTGATACTTGATACGTGATACTTTTTAATCAGGATTCTTTAATCAATAAAAAGTTAAAAAGAACAACATTTATTTAAAATAGTAATGTTTTCTAACAATATACACTACTGTTCAAAAGTTTGAGGTCAGTACATTTTTATTCTTTTTTTATTTGAAAGATTTTTTTTACTTTTATTTAGCAAGGATGTATTAAATTAATAAACAGTGATAGCATAGATTTAAGGTTGTTAGAAAAGATTTATATTTTGAATAAATGCTGTTCTTTTTAACTTATTCATCAAAGAATCCTGAGAAAATAATGACAGGTTCCCAAAAAATATTTGGCAGCACAACTGTTTCCAACATTGATCATTCTAGTAATAAATCAGCATATTAGAATGATTTATGAAGGATCATGTGATGATCATCTGATGAAAATTCAGCTTTGCATAATAAAAATAAATCATATTTTAAAGTATATTAAAATAACAAACATTATTTCATGTTGTAATAACATTTTGCAATATTCCTGTTTTTCTCTGTATTTTTGATAAAATAAATGCAGCCTTGATGAGCATCTTTAAAAAAATAAAACATTACAAGCCTTACTGATCCCAAACTTTTGAGAAACTTTTTCTATCTATAATATAGGATACTCAACAGAAAACACATGCAAACTTGTGTATAAAATGTATATCTGGATATGTTTTAATGGAATATTTTTTCTAAAAATTTTAGTTTTTACATTAAAGAGGTCATGACATGATTCATGATTTTTTAATTATTATTATTTTAATATGTTCCTTGAGGTTGAATGTTAATAAAGTTTTTTGCACAAAAAATAAATAAATAAAATAAAATTATTTTCAACCCTCATTCTGACCATCTTTCTAAAACGATCTGTTTTAGGGTGAGGTCCTTTAATGACATTGTATAGGAAACAGTATCAATGCTGCCTCACTATTGCATGTGTTTTAAAAACACGATCAAAATAAAGCGGTCCTTTCCAAACAAAGCATTATGAAATCATTTACTTACAGTTTGTGATGCAGCTGCAGTCAGATCTAGTTCTGTTTCCTCTTTCAACAAATGTTTCTTTGTGAACTCTCCATAACACTCTGCCTCATTTACAAAAGAAAATCCTCCAAACAATCCTCAGACACGATCCAGGATGCCATTAAAAATAAACTATCCCTTTGTTCCTTACACTAGGATTCTTCTCATATCAGATAGTCAGAGAAGATCAGAGAGATACATTCATAAATAATGTTGCAAACACATTCTAGGAACATATTTTTGATAAAGTCCGCATAAACCGGAAGTTGCTGCTGACTTTATTTTATTAATTGTTCACTTTAAGACTAACAATGTGCACTAACAAAATAAATATTGTAAATTTTGATTTCAGCCGGACTTTAATTCTGCACATCAAAGCAGCTTTACAGGATCTTCATTATATTATACACTTCTAAAATGTCAAATGTAATTTTATTTTAGGTTTTGGTTAAGTCTGTATCGCGCGCTCTTCAAACCCCGCCCACTAAAGACACATCACCCAATCCGTTGTCAGATGAGCCGAATGTGCAAAATGATTGACAGGTAAAGAAACTATAAAAAACGTAAGTTTTTTCTTTGTTTGCTTCTTTTGTTTGTTTGATTTTTGTATTCAAAATACAATAGCATACACCATGTTATTAAAAAACGACATTAAAAATAAGAAAAGGAAAAGAAAAAGAAACTCATGATAAGTGACAGTCCTTTATAGACGCGCTGCGCTCGCCCTCTGCTGGTGGATCTGAGCATCAAACACACTTCACTGAGTTCATGCAGCAGACTCTGCAAAGAGCACATGATGTGCGTCTTTTGATACACGGCCAAAAATCCACTTCTGTTTTTATTCAGTGTGTGACTGAGTTTAGCCGGATCTCTCTTTCTCTTTCTCTCTGTCTTTGTGTGTGTGTGTGTGTGTGTGTGTGTGTGTGTGTGTGTGTGTGTGTGTGTGTGTGTGTGTGTGTGTGTGTGTGTGTGTGTGTGTGTGTGTGTGTGTGTCCCCACAAGGATAGGAATACCAGTAGATTTTGACCTTGTGGGGACATTTCTCAGGTCCCCATGAGGAAACAGGCTTATAAATCATGCACAATGAGTTTTTTTGAGGAAGTAAAAGTGTGCACAATCTCCTGTGAGGGCTAGGTTTAGGTGTAGGGTAGGTGTAGGGCGATAGAAAATACGGTTTGTACAGTATAAAAACCATTACGCCTATGGAATGTCCCCATAAAACATGTAAACCCAACGTGTGTGTGCGTGCGTGCGTGCGTGCGTGCGTGTGTGTGTGTGTGTGTGTGTGTGTGTGTGTGTGTGTGCTGCAACAAACAATGACCACAAAAAGGATCCGTGGATTTACTGCAACAGCTCTGAACAGGAAGTGACCACAGTGTGAATGTACTAATAAGCTACACTCCAGTGTTGCAGTCAATACCATTTAAATTGAGCCCGAGTCAAGACCAAGACAAGACCAGACACTATAGAGTGCTGTTTCCAATCAAATTAAACAACAACTTCATTTTTGCACTGCAGGGGTGCTATAGAAGTTGGTTTTCAAATCAGTACACAATTACTGCAAGAATTGTTACGAGATTAATGTTTAAAAGGGTTAATCGGATGCCCATTTTCAAGTTGATATGATTCTTTAGGGTCTTAACGAGAAATCTATAACATACTTTGGTTAAAATTTCTCACCGGTTGTGTAAAAAACTCCCTTTTTACCTTGCCAAAATCAGCCTTTTTTTTTTTGAGCGAGCCATTTTGTTGCATTTGCCTTTAAATGCTAATGAGCTCTGCTCGCCCCGCCCCTCTCTGTCATGGACTGACAATCCGTTCTGTTTACTTTATCTGCATTCAGAGCCACAAAACTAACTAACTAGCACATTATTAAGAAGGGAAAGATGCATAAACACCCTTATACACACTTCTGCTGTGGGCGTGTAGCATAAACATAGACACATATGTGACCCTGGACCACAAAACCAGTCATAAGTGTAAATTTGTCAAAATTCAGATTCTTACGTCATATGAAAGCTGAGTAAATAAGCTTTCCATTGATATATTGTTTGTTAAAATATGACAATGTTTGTCTGAGATACAACTATTTGAAAATCTGGAATCTGAGGGTGCAAAAAAATTTAAATATTGAGAAAATCGCCTTAAAAGTTGTCCAAATGAAGTTCTTAGCAATGCATATTACTTATCAAAAATCAAGTTTTTATATATTTATGGTAGAAAATGTACAAAATATCTTCATGGAACATGATCTTTACTTAATTTCCTAATGATTTTGGGCATAAAAGAAAAATCGATAATTTTGACCCATACAATGTATTTTTGGCTACTGCTACAAATATACCCGTGCTACTTAAGACTGGTTTTGTGGTCCAGGGTCACATATGTAGATCACAGATCGGCACATTCCCTTCAAAAACAAAAGTAGCGTTAATCCTCTGCGTCTTTGGTGGCTCAGATGTTGGGAGTAAATGGGATAAGAAAAATAATCTTGTTTTCAGTTTGAAATAAGATTTTTTTTCCTTACCATATTGGCAGATTATTTTCCTTGCTCTAAGCAAAAACTAAATGCTAACAACAACAAAAAATGCTTTCTTACTTAGATTTTTTGTCTTGTTTCCAGCCAAAATATCTACAAATTCTCAAATCAAGAAGGATTTTCTAGACAAGTTATTTTCTTGTTTTCAGAAAGTCAAAATGAAGTGAGTTTTGCTTAGAACAACCAAAATAATCTGGAAATGGGGTAAGCAAAGAATTCTTATGTCAAACATAAAACAAGATTATTTTTCTTACGCCACTGGCAGATTATTTAGCTTGTTTTTAAACAAAAGCACACTTAATTTTGAGTAGTTTTTTGTGAAAACAAGACAATAATTTTTATTAGTCTAGAAAATCCTTCTAGATTTAAGAATTTTTAGATATTTTGGCTGAAAACAAGACAAAAAAATCTAAGTAAGAAAACCTTTTTTGTGGCGTATTTTTACTTTTACTTTTTTACAAGTTTACAGGCCTAAACTATGAGATAGAAACCTCTGAGAAATGACATTGAAATAACTAAAGTGAAACGATTCTTTCAGAAAAGATCTAATAAATGTCTCAATATGAACTCAACATGATCAGAGCTTCTCCACATTGGTTTCACAGGTTGAATGTGTCTGTATCTTTAAGAAATCTCAGGAGAAACTTCTGACACATACACTCTTAAAAATAAAGGTGCTTCACGATGCCATAGAAGAACCTTTAACATCTGAAGAACCTTTCTGTTTCACTTCGTGTCTAGAAAATCCTTTCTTGATTTAAGATATTTTTGATATTTTGGCTGGAAACAAGACAAAAAAATCTAAGTAAGAAAAGCATTTTTTGCAGTGTGCTTGTGCTACTGGTTAAGCATAATACACAAACGAATAATAAAACTGCCCTGGACTTTCATGAAACCACCAGCAGATGTCACATGCCTATGTTTCTGATGGAGGAAGTGAAAGCGATGAGGTCATTCACATTTCCCTTTTTAAATTGCTGTTGTGTCAATGAAGAACAGAGCGCAGAGCTTTCATCCTTCCTACAGATGCTACAAGATTCTATTCCTGTCTGATTCTGCAATCATCTTTACTGACACAGATTGATCTTGGCATGCACTTCCTCAAACACCATATGAGATCACGTTTCAGATTATTAAAATAAGATCTCACACACACACACACACACACACACACACACACACACACACTACTGTTCGAATTATTTTTTAATGTTCTTCAAAAAGCTCTTCTGCTTACCAATTTGATCAAAAAATACAGCAAAATCAGTAAAATTGTGAAATAATATTTCAATTCCAAATAACTGCTTTCTATGTGAATAACTCTTAAAATGTAATTTATTCCTGTGATCAAAGCTGGATTTTCAGCATCATTACTCCAGTCGTCAGTGTCACATGATCCTTCAGAAATCATTCTAATATGTTGATTTGCTGCTCAAGCAACATTTCTGATTATTAGCAATGTTCAAAACAGCTGTGCTGCCCAATATTTTGGTGGAAACCGTGATATATTTTATTTATCAGGATTTGCAGATGAATAGAAAGTTTAAAAGAACAGTATTATAAAATGTCTTCATTGTCACTTTGATCAATTTAATGTATCCTTTTCTTACTGAGCCTAAACTTTCGAACAGTGATCCGTCAAGAACAAATACTTTAACTCTGCCTGTTCCAGAAAGCAAATATGAAAAGGAAGCAGATCCTTTGTGTGTTTAAGTGTAAGTGTGTAAGTGGGTGAGAATGACACAGAGCTTCTTCTTTTAACAAAACCAACACAAGTCACGTTTTGTAGCGAGTCCTGACAACACTAATGTGTGTTTCTGCTCAACCTACACAGAGACTTTTCATAAATGACAATCACATGAGATTTAGTCACAAATAACTTTAATTAAATAATCTATTGTACAATTCATCACCTATAAACTTTCACACTCTATGATCTATAATATTTACAAAAATATTTTACATGAAAAACATTTACTACAAAGAAATTAAAGTCAATGTGTTTGTCCTGAATATGTGTTTGAAGGGGAATCGGTCCATCTGGAGTGGCTTTCACAATGGATTCAGTTGCATGTTAAACACACAGATAATCTCAGTGTCTCAATATGAGGTCAAAAACATTCATTGCCAAAAAAGACATCAGTAATTTCACATGTGTAAAGTCTTTATACTATTACTGGATGAAAACCAGTGACTCATTTGGCCCTACGCTGCAAAAAATGCTCTTCTTACTTAGATTTTTTGTCTTGTTTCCAGCCAAAATATCTAAAAATTCTTAAATCAAGAGTAATTTTTTTCAGAAAAAACAAGTCAAAATTAAGTTTTTTTTTTCTGCCAGTGGGTTAAGGAAAATAATCTTGTTTTCTGTTTGAAATAAGATTTCTTTTCTTACCCCATTGGCAGATTATTTTGCTTGTTCTAGGCAAAAAATCACTTAATTTTGGCTTGTTTTTTCCGAAAACAAGAAAATAATTTGTACTCGTCTAGAAAATCCTTCTTGATCTAAGAATTTTTAGATATTTTGGCTGGAAACAAGACAACAAATCTAAGTAAGAACAGCACTTTAATTACTTACTTTTTTGTCTTGTTTCCAGTCAAAATATCTAAAAATTCTTAAATCAAGGATGATTTTCTAGACAAGTAACAATTATTTTCTTGTTTTCAGAAAAAAACTAGTCAAAATGAGAACTTAGAACAAGCTAAATAATCTGCCAATGGGGTAAGCAAAAAAAATCTTATTTCAAACGGAAAACAAGATGATTTTTCTTAACCCATTGGCAGATTATTTTGCTTGTTTCAAGCTAAAACACACTTGATTTTGAGTACTTTTTCTGAAAACGAGACAATAATTTTTATTAGTCTAGAAAATCCTTCTTGGTTTAAGAATTCTTTGCAGTGTATTTTTACTTTTCCTTTTAAATTTCAGGAGACCAAGTTAACACTCCTAAACCATGAGAGAGAAACCTCTGAGAAATGACATTAAAATAAATGCAGTGAAAAGATTCTTTCAGAAAAGATCTAAAAAGATGTCTCAATATGAACTCAACATTCTCTTGCAATAATGTTTCACAGGTTTATACCTACTATTGAATGTCTAAGGAATTTCAGGAGAAACTGCTGACACAGAGCTGATCTCCTGAGCTTTGAGTGAGTTTTAATAAATAAGCAGTGCGCTCCTATTGTTCTGTCTGTTCGTCCGTTTGTAGTTCAGTTGTTTCCTCATTTCTCTCGCTCTTTGTTGATGACTTTCTTCTTGCGGATGGACACTAGATCATAGAAGGGGTCTTTAGTGATGCTGGCCCTGTGGAGACACGACACGTGTGTGTCAGACAACCCTTACGGAAAAGAAGTTTATTCAAGTCTGCTATTCTTATAAACTTTAAAATAGGAAAGTATACTTTCAGTATACTCAGAAATGTGCTTCATATACTTCTCAGAAATATACTTAAAAATGACATATAAGTACTTGACTTATACTTAGAAAAAGTCTAAGTATATTTGAGCTCTACTTGTGCTCTGAGAATCTGTGTTTTCACTACGGTAAGGGGCTATTGCACATCTTCTGAACAGAATTTCCAAAACACAAGTGAAGAAGAAACCGAAACAACAGATGGTTCCACATGTAATCGAACACAATCGTCAGACATAAAACAGCATCAAAACCATAGATATGGACAACTGTGTAACGTTATGGAAAAAAATGTTGTCCCATGAAGAGATAATAATGACTGTCAAGCTTTGGGCTGTTGATCAACTCCATCTACGTTTTGGTTATCATCAATAGTCTTTTTGTTCAAATTTTTGTTATTTATTTATTATTTATGAAACTAACCTGCCACATTCAAGTGTTTATAAAGAAAGAATGCATAAAGCTAGAATTTTTGTTTACAAGCAGATGTTCCTTATTTTGATGTTTTTTGTATGTTCAGATATTCATAAAACAAAATATATACAAATGAATATCTAAATAGGGACATAGTAGTATACTTAAACCTACAAGTATACTTGCAGTATAAAACTACTAAACTAGTAGCTTACTGAGACTATACTTCAAAGTGTACTAAAAATGCATAAAAACGAATTTAGTTAGTAAACTATCAGTATACCTATGAGTTCACTTTTAGTATACTTGCAGTACAAACTGAGATGTAAACTAGTGTACTCAAAGTCTACTGCTGTTATAAATTGGGACGATTAAGTCCCAAGGAGTATTGAAATAGTACACTTAAATGTATACTACTAGTACACTGATATTTTTATAGTTACTACTTAAAGTATACTTGAACTTTACTTAAATATACTTAAAATAAACTTGAAGTATACTTTTTGGTAAGGGAAGTGGCGCGTGTTCCTACCTGATTGACTCGATCCAGTCGTCTCTCTCCTCGGCTGAAGCGGCACAGATAGTGTACGACTGATGATTCCCTTCCACCACGCGTCCGTCCGTCTCCGTCTTACACGCCTTGATCTTCTGACCCCGGCTTGTGTTGGGGTTATACAGCTCCAAACAATACTACACACAGGTCAAAGGTTAGGGGTTAAACATCACTGACCAAATCAAAGAAGCACAGGCTCTGTTCAAACCGCATCACTCCCTACATAGACGGCTGACTTCTCAGACAGCATCCGAACAAAAGTGAGCAATTTGCAGTGCTCTACATAGACAGCAACTGATTTCAAATGCAGTCTGGTTTTTGCATGCTTCTAGGCTAAAACCACAAAATAATACTAGCTCAAATAGTCAAGTTTTAAGAAAACGAAATGTTATCAATATTTTTTGGTATTGATACTGTGATAGATCATAGTGACAATTTTAATTTTGAGATGTACTAATAAACACTTATTTTTTAATTATGGTTTAATTTGATGACAAATTATATTTGTTGTTCACTCAAAAAATATTTAGCCCTTAAATTAAGATTAGAATTGCATATAAAATGCTCATTTGGATTATACAGTATTAACAACTAATCAATTTAACGTCATGCATACTGTATGCTGTATGCTTTTCTTACTTAGATTTTTTTACTTGTTTTCAGCCAAAATATCTAAAACTTCTTAAATCAAGAAGGAAAATTATTAAGTAAAAATTATTTTCTTGTTTTCAGAAAAAGCAAGTCAAAATTAAGTGTGTTTTTGCTTAAAACAAACAAAATAATCTGCCAATGAGGTAAGAAAAATAAAATAATCTTGTTTTTTCTGAAAACAAGAAAATAATTTTAACTCGTCTAGAAAATCCTTCTGGATTTAAGAAGTTTTAGATATTGTGACTGAAAACAAGACACCAAATTCAAGTGAGAAAATCATTTTTTTGCAGTGTTTTGTCAGACAGTTTGTCATTTTATTAAATATTTTATTTTATTTACATATATTCAAATTGCTTACAAGCAGCATAACCCATATGGCAAATTTTTTTTTTTTTTTTTTTTTTTGTGACCAAAATCTAATTTGCATATATGCCAAAAATATGTTGCAAACAGTGAAACTATCTAAAAATATCTAAAAAATCCTAAATGAAGAAGGATTTTCTAGACAAGTAAAAACTATTGTCTTGTTTTCAGAAAAAAACAAGTCAAAATGAAGTGAGTTTTTGCTGAGAACAAGCAAAATAATCTGCCAATTCCTCCTTGATTTAAGAACCTTTCGATATTTTGGCTGGAAACAAGACAAAAAAATCTAAATAAGAAAATCAATTTTTTGCAGTGTGGGATTAGGTTAGTAACAGAGTCTCACCGGTTTGCGTTGAAACATGACTTCCCTCACACACAGATTCTCCAGAGGAATGATGCCACGTGGCTCTTTGTCCTAAACACAAACACACAATCACTCCTGATCTATAAATGTCACACATACGGTCATTCATTAGAGAGATGGCTGCTGTTCTTACCGTGGTATATTCAAAATAATACAGGCAGTTATCTGTCAGGATGAACCAGCGTCTCTTCCACGTCTTCACACGGCCGCCTGCCGATATATAATAAATAACACTGTCAGATGACTGCATTATTACAGTCTGAGTATCTATTTAACACATAGACAACGAGCATGTCAATTAGTGTGACTGTCTTAAACTTTAACAGATACACATACTACACTCTTAAAGGTTTTTCACGATGCCATAGAAGAAACTTTTTTGTCTAAATGGTTAAGAACCTTTAACATCCGAAGAACCATTTGTGGCGAAAGAAGGTTCTTCAGATTATAAAAAGGTAAGAAAGAGATGGTTTTATAAAGAACCTTTGACGAATGGTTCTTTGTGGAGTCAAAAATGGTTCTTCTATGGCATCGCTGTGAAGAACCTTTTAAAGCACCTTTATTTTTAAGAGTGCACTAATTAAATCAGGGCTTGATTTTATAGACTTGACTCTTTATGTTATCATCAGTGAAGACAATAATGGCAAAATCAGTTTGTTTAATGCAGTCAGCAGTGAATTTTGTAATATCTCATTCAGCTTGGTCTCGTCTGATCTCAGTCTTACCCAGTTTGAGCAGCCAGCCCTCTCTGTCGGGGTTGAAGAAGGTGTGCGTGAGATCGTTCCCATCATCCTCTGGGATTTTAAAGGGTTCGTTGCGTATGCTGTTGTACAGATTCTATTGATGGGAAAGAAACCTTTTTACCAAAATACCTCAAAACCACAGCCTTCCTGTTAGTTCTGCTTATTTGGTCAAATATACGCCTATTAAACACCAGTGTGTTATTCTCACGAGGCGTTGACTCCACACTCAGCTTCAGTGCGGCTGTTTTTCTTTTGAACCTTTATAACAGCAAACTTTTAACGTCATTAAAGGAGAAGTTCTCTTTCAGAACAAAAATTGACCAAGATGTTCATGTTTTTCTTTCTTCAGTCGATAAGAAATTATATTTCTTGAGGAAAACATTTCAGGATTTCTCTCCATATAGTGGACTTCTATGGTGTCTGTCAGTTTGAACTTCCAAAATGCAGCTTCAAAGGGCTCTAAATGATCCCAGCCGAGGAAGAAGGGTCTTATCTAGTGAAAATTGTCAATTTGTTTCGAAAATGACCAATCGTTTCGCTAGGTAAGACCCTTCTTCATCAGCTGGGATCATTTAGAGCCATTTGAAGCTGCATTTAAACTGCATTTTGAAAGTTCAAACTCAGGGCATCATAGAAGTCCACTATATGGAGAACATTCCTGAATTTAGTTTCTCACAAAACATAATTTCTTATCAACTGAAGAAAGAAAGACACAAACATCTTGGATGACAAAATGGTGAGTAAATTATCTGTACATTTTTGTTTTGGAAGTGAATTTTTCCTTTAAATGAATGCAGTGTCATGCATGCAAATTCATATATTTATTCAGTAAACGCAGTCTTAATAGTAAGACACTATAGGGTTGATACCAAACAAATAGTCAATATCAAGAAAATTCATCTTTGCATTGTGGAAGCAGCAAAGAATCTGCATTTAAAGCAGGAAATAGATGTATTTACATAGATAGTTTAATGCAGCTCGAATATGCAATGAATGCATTTACACTGCTTAATGTTAGAAGATTAATATAAAATATAACTCTGAAATGACACCTTAAATATGAAACTAAACAAACAAATCATTCGGTCACTGATTCACTCATTCAACTGATTTATTCAAAGTGTCTGATTCATTCAGGAATGGAGTGCTGATCTTGGAACCGCGTACAAGTATTATACTCTTACTAATTATACTATAGGAAGATATGCTAAAATATCTAAAGTGGTATACTAGAATGCAGTTTTGAATTTAGCATCCATCTTTATGCATGGGTTTTTGAATTATCGACTCACTTGATTTGTTTAAAATCGCTGAATCATTCAAGAACTAAAAACTACCATGTTGATCACATTGAATGGTTGGTAAAATATAGAGCAAAAGAGTCCATACTGACAATATTGTGCCTAAAGTATCACTTGAACTTAAGCATAATATTAACATTTATTTATTTATTTATTATATATCATTGTATAAAAACAGTATAAAATTATGACTGTAAAAAAAAGGACAAATACTTCAGGACTATAATCAGACGTCATGTGACCAGCAAGGGGTGATTGTGATTGGCTGCTCACCGTCAGAAGGTCGTTAGGTAGATCTTGTCCGTTGTTAATGCCGCGGTTCATGCTGATGAATCTCTCGAGTGAGGTCTTGTCCTTCACGTTTGGATTGTGCAGACTCGTGTTCAACATGATGATGGCAAACGACAGGATATAACACGTGTCTGATGATCACAAACACAAGCATTTACTCAAATTGCTTAGAAGCAGCATAACCCATATGCCAATATATATATATATATATATATATATATATATATATATATATATATATATATATATACACATATATATATATATATATAACAAATGTGAATAAATATTTTTTTTTCTTTTAAATATAAAACACAAAATATATTTTCATTTTTTATTTTTGTTTAAACATTTATATTTAAAAAAATTAAATATACAAATAAATAGGTAAAAAATATTGGTATATAATATATTTATGCAAATATATTTTGAAGCATATTATGGCAAATATATATTTTTAGGCATTTTTTGGCCACAAATATATTTGAAAATACTTCTTTTTTCCAAAATATATTTTAAAATATATTACAGGGCCAAGAAAATACATTTCCAGTTTTACAATAGTCTACATTTAGACTAAATCTTTTGGCTGAAATAGCGAATAGATCAAAATTATTGATTTAATAATGCTTGTATATATATATATTATATAAACTTTTCTTTAAAATGTGGCAAATGTGAATGTATTTGCTTGGATTGAAATATAAAGCACAAAATATATTTTTTAAATGCTTTTTTATATATATATATATATTTTTTTTTAAGTTATCTCAAAAATATACGAAGACATAGACAATCGACAATATATTTACGCAAATACATTTTGAAGCATATTTTGGCAAATATATTTTTTGGGCATTTTTTCGGCCACAAATATATTTTTTAAATACTTATTTTTGCTGTATCTGCTGTTTTTATGTGCAATACAAATACCTAGATATTGCATTCAGGCCTAAAGTGTATGAAGTGTTTATCATCATTCTATCAGTCATCAGATATTAAGATGAGTGAGTTTGACCTGTGGACTGGAAGACGTTGGCGTTGCAGTTACAGTAGCGTGTGGCGAAGGCCTCCATCATGCGGTCGATCTTCTGAGCTTCACCCGGCAGACGGAAACTCCACAAGAACTGTCTGCGGAAAGAACGAGACATCAAACAGAAATAAGACGAGTTCATGTGCTCATCTGTGCAGGAAGAAGAGCTTGTGTTCTTACCGTAACGCCTGGACCAGGTTCAGATCTGAAAACTCATGCAGCTCTACGAACGCTTTGAGAATCTGCAGGTGCATGTCCTCCCTGAAACAACACACATGATCAGATCCACATTCACACACACAGATCTCATGTTTATTAGTTCATGTGTCACCTCTCTCCCAGGAAGTCTCCAATGGCGGTCTTATTCAGTCCTTCCTCTTTATACAGAAACTCAGCCACTTGTTGTGGTTTCCAATCCAGAAGCTCATTATCGACCAGATACTTGATTCCCTGAAACACAGAGGCATTTGAGCCCTTCAGTGACACACAGACTGAGATAAAACACAGAAGAGATGCTCGTTGACCCGCAGCTCGTGAGAATTTATCAGTTCAACGTCTGTTTTTAGACATTTTCCTTCAAATCGACACTTCCCTTTTCAGCAGAATGACTAAAGAAAGACTAAAACCCTCAACGCAAAATCAGATAACTATTTCTCTAGTTCAGCTTGGTTAACTATTATATTATATTATATTATAATATTTTATATTATATTATATTATATTATATTATATTATATTATATTATATTATATTATATTATATTATATTATATTATATTATATATTGTGACCCTGGAACACAAAGTCATAAGGGTCATTTTTTTTTCAAAATGAGATTTATACATTATCTGAAATTTAAATTAATAAGCTTACTATTTATGTTTTGTTAGGATAGAGCAGTATTTGGCTGAGATACAACTATTTGAAAGTCTGAAATCTAAGGGTGCAAAAAAACCTAAATATTGAGAAAATCACCTTTAAAGTTGTCCGAATGAAGTTCTTAGCAATGCATACTACTAATCAAAAATTAAGTTTTGATATATTTACTGTGGGAAATTTACAAAATATCTACATGGAGCATAATCTAAATATCCAAATGATTTTTGACATAAAAGAAAAATCTATCATTTTGACCCATACAATGCACTGTTAGCTATTGCTATATACCTATACTACTTAAGACTTTACCACTTAATACTACTTAAGGTTTTGTGGTCCAAGGTCACACGTTTTATTATATTATTTAAAAATAAGTTAAGAAATTAATACTTTTACTTATCAAGGATGCTTCAAATTGATTAAAAGTGTCAGTAAAGACATTTAGAATGTTAGAAAATATTTCCATTAAAAAAAAATGCTGTTCTTTTGAACTTTTTATTCATCTATGAATCCTAAAAAACAAAATGCATGACGGTTTGCACAAAAAAACTATTGAGCAGCACAACTGTTTTCAACATTAATAATCCAAAATGTTTCCTGAGCAGCAAATCAGAATATTAGAATGATTTCTGAAGGATCATGTGATTGAAGACTGCAGTAATGATGCTGAAAATTCAACTTTGATCACAGGAATAAATTACATTTGAACAGATATTCACATAGAACACAGCTGTTTTAAATTAGAATAATATTTCAGAATTTTACATTTGAACACTAGTGTGTGCGTCTATAGTTGAGTTGGATTTGTTTAGCATGTTTGTGGTGGAAACACTGCTGTGTCTAAACCTGAGAGAGATCAAACATCAAACACCATCGTGTTTCTGAGTCGTCTCTCTTCAGCTCGTCAGGTCTGCAGAAGCTGGCGGTGGTCTCGTTGTTTAATGTGCAACAGCAAAACCACATCGACTCAGAGTGAGAAAAACCAAAAGTATTTCAGGTGTTGACCTGAGGGTGTTCAGATCCTCCACGTCTCTCCGTCTGTCACCCACACACGCAGACACAGACCTGAACAACACTAGAGCTGTGTAAAGCTGAATGTCTCTCTGTCTCAAATCTAAGGTTTACGGTAAAGAATGACAAATGTGTGGAGGTGATCTGTCTCTGTGAAGGTTCCACTCATCAGTTCACACTGGAAACATCATCATCATCATCTTCCTCCTCCAGATCTCACCTTTTTAGGATCCATGTTGAATTTCTTCTTGCCACTACAGAAGCGTTTCTCTCTCTCCAGCATCTTACTGCAAAAGATTCACACAGAGCAACTTCATAATTAGAAACTGACAGACTGACGCTTCGAACAATTAATTAATTAAAACTATTAGAAACATTTCTGTTAACTGACAAATAGCTGAAATAAAATATAAATATTAGATTAAAAAAACTAAACAAAAATTTTAAATGTTTTCTTGACAGCTAACTGAAACTAAAAATGAAATAAAAACATAAATTACAAAAAAGTTATATATATAAATATATTTATTTATTATCATTTAAATAAAAATAAAGCATGCAACAAAATTACTAATTATGTAACTAACATAAAAAAAATTTAAATATCAAAATAAAAACTCAGAATCTGAATAAAACCTATAGTAAAACATTTTACAGCTATGGAACTGTCATAAATTTTAAACTAAAAATTAAATAAAACCCTAAATTACCCTGACAGTAATATTTAAAAAACGGTCAAATAAAACAAAAACAAAAAAAAATTTACAATAAAAAAAAAAACATTACATATATATATTAAAAAAAAATAAATAAATCATGTAATAAAATTACTAATTATGTAACGAACATTACAAAAATATAAAATATAAAAATTACTTAAAAACTTAAAATCTGAATAAAAACTATAGTAGTATATACTTTACAGCTACAGAACTGTCATTCCTACAGTTTGTAATTAAATATTTAACTAAACATGAAATAAAAACATTAATTACCCTAATAATAATAATAAAAAATTACAATTAAAAAAATTAACTATACATATATATATATATATATATATATATATATATATATATATATATATAAACAAAAATAAAGCACGTAACAAAATGACTAAATAATTCTTACAGTTTGAAATTAAATTTCTAACTAAAAATTTAATAAAAACATTAAAAAAAGTTAAAATATTAAAATAAAAACTCAAACTATATGTTTGTATGTCCCTGTGAAACAGTACTGCATACTGTAATATTGTATATTGCATAATTATCAATACCTAAGAATAACAATAATTAAAAAAAAAACTTTTTGAAGCACTTGACAGAGAAATTCCCAATCAGGTTTTCTCAACTGCAATTTGAAATAAAGGTTACATATTTATTTTACTAAATGTTGAGTATTAGCACATTTACTTATTCTCTTTATGATGCATTTGTTTAAACATCCAAAAATTTAACATAAAGCATATTTTCCCTGCTCATGAGACAAAGTTGATGCATAAACATTCATCTGTTCACTCACTTGTCTTCTGCTGATTTGAAATCCTGAATACCTGCCATGACGTTTTCAATCTGATTCTTCAGTTTCTGTAAGAAAAACATTTTTAAAGATTCAGAACGGATGATCAGCTCAAACATTAGGTTTCTAATGTCACACAGATGATAAAGACACATACAGTATATAGTTCACCATAATTGTCTGTTGTACACATGCGACTACACACAATCACACTAAACAACTTTAGATGCTCATATGAACACAATCAAGCCCAGGTCATTTAGGTTATAAAAACGCTGTGGAAACATTGTTTCTAAAAACTGAAATGTCCATGATTATAACATTATTTAAAGGTTACATAAATGTTTCGTAGAAGGTTCATCAAGTACAAAGTATCAAAGGTTTTAAGAAACATGTTATGAGAATGTATATCAAATAAGTTGTACGAACGTTTTACACCAATTACTATAACATTTATGCAACTCTGAGAGACACTGCAGGCAAAAACGTTGCTTTTTCATGCACCTGTCAAGTTTTTTTGGTGTTTCAAAAAGTGTTTTTTCAGACAAGTGGAAAGAAAACACCCAAAAGACAGTTAAGTGTTTATTTTATAGCACTTTATCTATATTTGTGTCAAGATTTTAATTACAATACACATTTTAAAGGCCATTTTCTCAAAATGAGAAAATACACTGAGCCATAAATCTCCACTTCAGTAGCACTTACACATACCAAACTTTACATTTTTATTCCTGTCTATATCCTGAGGGCTTTTTCAGAGAGATTTGTTTATTTATATAATTTGCTTGATTTTATACAACATATTGTTCCCCCCAAAATAGTAAAAAAAAAATGCATTGTTATCTGTCTGTTCTAAATCTTTGAGAAACCCCAAATCCCCTCTGTAAAAACAATTGATTCTAATATGTCAAAAAATAACAATAAAACAAAAATTGAAACTGACTTCAGGCAGTGTTTGGGTTTTTGTATAGAAATGAGCAAATTAGTGCATATGTTATTAAATAATGGCTGATTTGCATATTTACACCTAACATTTTAGAAGACTTGTAATACAAAAAAAAGTTTGCAATTATCAAAGTAATCGATCAACTGGGTAACTAAGGTCATAAGTTCATTTTCTTTTTTAACCTATTCACCTGCAGTGTCTCACCTTAAAAAATGTTGTTAAAAGTTGTAAAAGTGTTCCCTGTTAGCTGGGAGAGTCCAATATGAGTCTTTTCAGTTATTTTGTTGTTGTTGTTTTTTTGGGTTTGATTCATGTCATGTCGTATCACAATGAAAGAATCAGTCTTGTACTCTGCTGTGTGTTTATGTGTGATTCTGCTGATGTTCATGTACCTCGATGTCCTCCAGCAGGATCTGCTTGTGCATCTTCAGCCGCTCGATCTCCATCTGCTCCTCCGCCGTCAAATCTAATGAGAAAAGCCGAACACAGGAGTGAATGTCTGAACAAACACCAGTGTGTCTCTGCAGATTCACATCCAGCTCTATATAACCAGCTGTGAGTCTCTACTCAACATGACAACAACAAAATAAACATGAAAACAGATTATTGACCGGATCAGAGCTGTCTGAAACACACTCCTGAAATTTACAGTAAAGACTGGAACAATAAGCTTCACATTTCATGAGCACTGAGTCGTGTTCTGCTTTATGAAACAGGAAATCTGTTGTCATGGGGGCCCCCGATGGCTCCTGCGCGAGGGGCCTCTGAACACACACCAGTGTGTGTGTGTGTGTGTGTGTGTGTGTGTGTGTGTGTGTGTGTGTGTGTGTGTGTGTTTCACTTCAGATATGAGCATTCAAACACACCACAGCCATCAGAAGTGATCAGAAACAAGAGCAGATCTACATGAAGTCATAGCAGCGGATTTGAAACAAAGAAGCTGGTGGTCAGAATTTGACAGCGGATCATCTGATAAAATAATATTGCAGCTGTGCTACTTGAGTGGAAGTATCCTGGAATATAGATTTACATTTCCAGACATCACTGAAATAGAACTCCAAAAGACTTTAACGTTATTTCAAAATCATCACAATAAATATACAAAACTAACTAGAAGCGTGCTATTGCAGTAAGGAATAATCTAATACTTTAATCATTTATAACCTGCATTAGAACTATCTTTCTGGTTGCTGGTGTTTTGATATAAAGTGGAGATCAATAAAACATTACCAATAAACAATAAACAAACTTCTTCTGCAAAAACAGTCTGGAGTTGAATGTGAAGTAGAGCTGTCTGTTAGTAATAAGAGTTGAGTTTAGATAAAGTTAAACTCTGTCTTACCTGTGCTATAGCTCTCAGTCATGGTGACTTTGTAAACATATATATATATATATACTTAATGGTGATCTGCTGTGTGTTTGGACTCAGACGTTCTTCATGTTTGTTGTAGATGGTGTGAGTTCCTCTATCCGCCGCTGCCCTGCCCTGCAAACACCAGTTTCACACCAGAAGTGAAGCGTTTCCGCAGGAGGAGCAGCGCAGGACCTCACAAACACACACACACACACACACACACACACACACACACACACACACACACACACACACACACACACACACACACACACACACACACACACACACACATCTGATGAGAAATGATGAGAGGACTTCAGCTGATCTGATGATGCCATCTGCTGGTGATGGACACACTACAAACACACTGACGACTGATGAACAACTCCATCATTGATGAACCTCACATCATCTGTCAATCACACTGAACATCTACCTGCTGCTGTTTTAGTTTCATTTTAACTTGTGTAATTACATAAGCTGGATTTGATGATTTGACCTTCATGTTTTCATTCTAAGTATGTAGTTTTTCATCTCTCTCCAATACTGGAGATTCCAGTACTTCTGTATCATTGTTTGTTCATTTAAACATTTGTTTTGCTTTTTTTATATATGAAAATCAATAAATAAACAATAAAACAAACTTAAAATATATATAATAATTATATATTCTGACTGATAATTAAATAATCTGATTGATCTGATTGATGAGAAAAAGTTAAATAATCTGTGTTCTGGGTCCTTCCTATAGTTTGGTGGATTTTGGACTGAGCAGATATGGTGAAAAAAATTTAAATGCAATGCTTTTATTAGTCTTATCGGAGTTGGAAAATATTTCTCTATCAGAAAAAGCATTGTTAGAGCTCAGGTTTCAAACTACAACAGAATCGAGTGATTCTGAGCACATATTTCAATTTGTCCACCCGTTACAGAACATTTTTACACTGCGGTGTGTATCAGGCTGGATGATGAACTATTGAAGCCCATTACTGGCTAGAAAAAAACATATTTCAGCAGAAGATGAACATTTAGGAAGAACTTTAACATTTTCATTATACACTGTCTGAACATGCGGACATGTTGAATTTTACAATAATAGATAAGAACTCTAAAAATGAGGAAAAGAGAAAAAACTTAATGACTAATACTTCATTTGTTCTTGGATTCACTTTCCCTCTGAGGAAATGCTGTCACTTTGGTCAGGTCATGTGATTTGTGGCACACACAGACAAGAAGCAGCAATGGACCATTTTGGACAAAATCTCATTTGATGGTTTCACACATTCAAAAATATGCATCATGTAGAGAACAAGTAAATGTACTAATACTCAACATTTATGCAACCATTATTTCAAACTGCAGTTGAGAAAATTGCAGTTGATTGGGAATTTGTCTGTCAAGTGCCTCAAAAAGTTTTTAAAATTATTGTTATTCTTAGGTATAATTATGCTATATACAATATTACTATATACAATACTGTTTCACAGGAACATAAAATCCACCAAACTGTAGGAATGATGGAAGCTGTAAAGTACACCACAGTAAAACAACACTGAAGATCTGAAGAACCTCAACATAAAACATCCAGACCTTCTCAATCCACAAAGAACCAGCTCAAAAACCCTACACAGGCAAAACAGTTCTTGACTAATAACTTTTAGTTTAGAAAAGAATTGCATTGCAGTGTTTCTACCTTTGAGTCAAAGTGTTACTAGCTGTTTCTTTGTGTAATAAATAAATACATAAAAATAAAACGTGCTTTTCTTACTTAGATTGTATGTCTTGTTTCAAGCCAAAATTAAAAAAAAATTAATAAAATTAAACCAAGAAGGATTTTCTGGACAAGTAAAAATTGAAACATGCTACATAATCTGCCAATGGGGTAAGAAAAATAATATTTATTTCTGTTTAAAGTAAGATTTTTTGCTTACCCCATTGGTAGATTATTTTGCTTGTTCTAAGCAAAAACTCACTTCATTTTGAATATGAAAACAAATATTTTGGCTGGAAACAAGACAAAAAATCTAAGTACGAAAAGCATTTTTTGCAGTACAACATTTTCTGAGCAAAAACTGCTTCTACACCTCACTTTAACGTGTTAACACATCTTTATGTGTGTTTATTTTTGGACTAAAGATTGGCTTGAAGCGCTGGAAACATCAGACCGCCTGCAGAGTGAATGTATGTTCATAATGTATGCTCTTTCTAGTACAACCATCAATACTTCAATATCTCAAAGCAAACAGTTTCTGTGAAATGCATAAAATACTTTAGAAACAGCAGATGGTGAAGAATCTGCATTTGGCTCCAAAGGATCATTCTGTCATCATTTAATCTCTTTCATGTCCAAACCTGTGTGAGTTTGACAGTTGACGGACAGTATTTTCTTCCATTCTATGGAAGTCAGTGGTTTGTCAACTGTTTGCTTAGCAACATTCTTCAAATTACTTTTTTGTCATACAGAGAATGAGTAAACAATAACAGAATGTTGATGTGTGAACTACGCCTTTAATGTTGCATGTCTCATAGAGTGATGCATGATGAAGATGAGCAGTCTGCGTCAGGTTGAATAGTTTATTAAGCGCTGTGACACTAACCAGCCCAAACAAACACAAGTCTTGAGAGCTCTTCTTCTCCTCACGGCGTCGCCATGGCAACGGCTCATACATGCAAATGTACTCCGATTAAAATAGTAAATAACAAACAGCATCTTCAGATTCATTAGAAGATCTATTTCGAGTTGAAAGTGAAGATAAAAGAGCGCTCGTGTTTCTCTCGGCACAAGTGTGAAGCTGATTTAGTGCTGCAGTCAATGCCTTCGCTTCTCCAAGCGCATTTACGGCCAATGTATCCTGTCAGTCAGAAGTATTTGTTGAGAGAAATTGTGAGTAAGATGTTACTTCAGTTCTAGAATAAATGTGAGCATGCACTAATTCATCTCACTCACTAAAACACAGATACAGTGTTCTTCAAAATGAATAAAAACAGTGACATTCAACGCAAACCTGCAATAATTAAATATGTTCAATAATACAAATATCCTTTATGTATTTAATCCCATTTTATTAATCTTCAATGATCCAATTCATCCATACTAATAAGAAAAAATTACTCAAGATCATCTAACATTTGTTTTCCTTTTTTATTGCTGAAGAGTTGTCATTTGTTCTTCTGCGGTCTACTGTACAGACGACAATCTACTTTTCTCTAAGCCTGAGGCTTTTGCTGTGAAAAGGCTTTTACATTTGGCAAAAATACAACTTTTTATATTACAAACAAACGAGCAAGCCCTGCCCAGATTTAAAAAGTAACGCAGAAGTAACATAACGCATTACTGTCATAAAAAGTAACTAAGTAACGCAATTAGTAACTTTTGTAGGGAGTAACTCAATATTGTAACGCATTACTTTTAAAAGTAACTTTCCCCAAAACTGATAGTAACTGATTACATGTAATCTGGATTACATAATCAGATTGCAAAAATGAAGTACTTGTAATTAGAGTAAGTTACATTTTAAAAGACTTGTAATCAGACTACTGTTTTTATGGATTCCATGATTACATATCATTTACACAATAACAATGAATGATTCATAATTTATTGACTCTCTCTAACTCCTCTTTTTATCTTTTAAAATTTCCTTTCTAAAACAGTCTACCATTTATACACTCAGAAATTTCAATTTTGTGGACATTCATACAAGATCATTTATTATTCTGATGGTGACACATCATTTGATCAGTGGATTTACAAAAATCATTTCAGGTTTAAGAAGTGTTTCAACACTGCATCAACTACTGATGAACACATTTATTTTTATTTGAATATCATTCAATAGGTTATTTAAGCATGTTTTATTGAAAGGCCAAACTCATTAAAATGCACAAATTCATGGTTGCAGAAATTCTCAAATTTGTATGTAATCTAAACCTCTTTCACCTACACTCTTAAAATGAAGATTCTTCACAGCGATGCCATAGAAGAACCATTCAATCAAAGGTTTTTTAAAGAACCATCTCTTTCTTACCTTTTTATAATCTGAAGAAACTTCTTTCGCCACAAAGAACCTTTTGTGAAACAGAAAGGTTCTTTAGATGTTAAAGATTCTTTATGGAACCATTTAGACAAAAAATGTTCTTCTATGGCATTGTGAAGCAAGTTTTAAGAGTGTAATATATTTACTTTAAAAATATCTCCCTTTGCATTGAACTTTGAGCGTCGTAACTTTGCAGATGTTGTTAATGCTCAAACAGTAACATTATACACTAACTATAGTTAAAAAATGTGAAATCATAATCAATGATCCCTTTAAAAAAACCTGAGATTTAAAAACATGATAATAATAATTAAATAAGTATTGCATTTGCATGTTCACGGTTCTCTGATATTGGTTAATGTTCATAAGGCATGTGTCACAGTTTGCTGGGGGTGAGACAAAACACATATTTATTAACAAATGCCTAGAAAACCAGGAGTTAAACAACATAACGTAACTTTAAGAACAGACAAAGAAACTGAGGAACAAACGACTATTTAAAGGGAGTTGCTAATTACAAGGACAGGTGTACACAATCAGGATAACGAGGGGGAAGTCCAAATATGGGCATAAGGGGAAACCAAAACAAACTGAACAATAGGGGAGACAAAGGAAGAAACCAACACATTGGAACTACAGGAGGGAAAAAACACTAGGGAAAAACAGAAAAACAATCTATGATCCTAAACATAAAGTATATGATTGTAATTATAAAATAAATCATTTTAACTTTACATTATGATTTAATTACTTGTTAGCCTTTCATTAAACACTGATGTTCTATAATGTTTAATGGACATCATGTTTTTAATTACAATGAAAGTTATATTGCATATATATATAAACTGTAATATTGTGAAATGTTAATGCAATTTAAAATACTGGTTTTAAAATACAATGTTAAAGGATTCTTTGATTAATAAAATGTTTACAAAAACAGCATTTATTTAAAATAGAAAACTTTTGTAACAAAAAGTTAAAGTTTATGTTTAGTACATTTTTTCTTTCTCTCTTTGAAAGAATTAGTACTTTTATTGAGCAAGAATGTGTGATAAAAAAAGAAAAAGAAAGTAATAATAAATACTTATATTATTAGAAAAGATTTTTATTTTTATTAAATTCAGTTCTTTTTAACTGTTTATTGATCAAAGAATCCTGAAAAAACTACCACAAGTTCCAGAAACAAATATTAAGCAGTACAACTGTTTCCAAGATTGATAATAAAAGTAATAAATTAGTATATTTGAATGATTTCTGAAGGATCATGTGAGTATTGGCTGATGAAAATTCAGCTTTGCATCAAATAAATTATATTTTAAAGTGTATTCAAATAAATTAAAAAAAATTATTTTGAATTGCAATATTATTTCATTATTACTTTTTTCTGTATTTCTGATCAAAGGTTGAACTTTGATGAGCATAAGAGACCTTTTTAAAAACATTAACAATCTTATTGATCCCAAGGAAAAAGAAAATTCTCTCTGAAACTTCACTCAATGGGTGATTTATGTTCTGATGTTTTATTTTACACATGTAGATATTGAAGAAGATGAAACCATGCACAGTACTGAAGAAAATCACGTTTTTTTCCCTGTATTTTCTGTCGTTGGTTTCTAATCAGCATTAGGGAACGATGCCGAATCGCAAATGAATGGCTGTCTTGAGTTGATTAGTTTTGGTCTGATCGAATCGGTTTGAGATTCAGACAGTTAACATCGTTCTCTGAGTCATTTGCAGTGGTTTCTAACTCTGTAAAGCAGAAAAGCAATAATTAAAGAACACAGAGAACAAAACAAGCTCAAAATGATGAAATAATTACATACAATCATCTAAAACAGACTGACAAAAACCTTGACATTGATGAGGAACGAATCACTGCAGGTAAAGACATCTTCCTGACTGAAAGAGAATCAAAAAAACAGTTCACGAGAACACTGAACATAATGAGTTTTTGAAGTCAATTAACGCCATGGTACATAAGCAAATTCTTCAGCAGCATGAAATCGAAATGCCATAGGTGTCCTAAAAATAGAGCCACCTCTCATTAGTTAGAGAGGGGTTGTGTGGGTTAGTTTTAACTGCTGGTAGGTCACCGTCATTCTGAGCAAGTGCAAGCATTAACCTCATTAACCTCCACTTGTCTGTTTTTTCTCTCTGGGACTGTTTAATAACTGCAGAAGCTGCCAAGACTGATCCGCTTACTGCCACAAAACCGGATCAGTGCCAAAGGCTGTTTATTTATAAGGTCTGATTATTTATTTATTTATTTTTATGTCACTCAGGAGTCTGTATGCTCATCTTGCGCTTATGGATAGATATGGATTTAATATGAACAAAGCCATTGTTACAAACTTGAATGAAGGCCATTTTTGAGCACCTGCTGAGATACACAGTAACCAAACCACAGTCGTTTTATAACCAATCCTTGGCACGATTCTCATGACTATTCTGAGAAACTCAGCATTCTAGCCGATGGAGACCTCCAGCTGACAGCAGAACCAATCTGTGTTAAAAACTAATCAGAAGCTTTTCATACAAGCAGCTGAACGCATGCAGATCTGAAGGATGCCGACTGGCACTTTACCTTCAATGAGCTGTTGAATTACTGAGATCATTCAAGAGCTTCATTATGACTGTAAAACCAGGGAAAGTGACTCTACTGTAGGAGTATGTTGAGAACGGGTTGAGTACGTTTTTGCTGTGTTGTGAAAATTGTTTTCTTGCTGCTTTAAAAGGTTCTTCACAGCGAATTGAAGAACCATTTTTGGCTCCACAAAGAAACATTCAGTCAACGGTTCTTTGAAGAACCATCTCTTTCTTTCCTATTTATAATCTGAAGAACCTTCTTTTGCCATGAAGAACCTTTTGTGAAACAGAAAGGTTCTTCAGAAGTTCAAAGTTCTTTATGGAACCATTTAGACAAAAAAGATTCTTCTATGGAAACAGCAAGTGAGGAAGATGAACCAGCTCTGTCTGTGCTTCTCTGTCTCAATGGGCTTTATTTATGTGATAAATTATGGTACATCTATATTGAGCAGTTGCTGGTCAATAGTTATGATAAAGAACTGGAGAAAGAAGAGAAAATAAAAGATTATAATAAAACAGACAATAGTGCATTTAAATATTTCTGCTTTTATCTGTTTTATATTTCCAGTTTAATTAATTAATTCAATTAATTAAAAATTTGTCATTTTAGTTTCTTTATTAAAACGTGTTTGTAGTCTCATTTCTAATTTTCGTTAAATTTTAAAGTTTTGTAACTCATAATTTTATATTACACTCTTAAAAATAAGATGCCATAGAGGAGCTTTTTTTGTCTAAATGGTTCCATAAAGAACCTTCAGAAACATCTTTTTGGCAAAAGAAGGATCTTCAGATTATAAAAAGGTAAGAAAGAGATGGTTCTTTAAAGAACCAAAAATGTGGAACCAAAAATGGTTCTTCTATGGCATCGCTGTCATCTTCATCTTCATTTTTAAGAGTGTACTTCATTCCAGCTTTATATTTAACAAAAACTATTTTAGTTTAAATGAACAATAACAACACTGAACTGAATTGAAACTGGATTTAAAATCACAGAATTTGTCATTCATTTTCAATTCATTTAGGTTCAACATCAACTATTTGACAAGATCTGGACAAGATCTTAATATTGTCAGTAATATTGTTTCTGTTTGCTGTTCATTCATTTGTCACGTTGTAAACCGTGTGTCGTCCAAATGAATAAATTCCCATCTGGAGTCAATGCTATTAAGAAGATACAGATCACTAATGAGGAAAAAAGCAAATGGTTTACATCAGGGTTCTGTTCTGTTCTGTTATGTTTACATGATTACTCTTCTTTGTACACTTTTAATCACTGAGGTTTTTTAATTGACTTGTGTTGGTATTTCCGGCTGTTTTTCTGTAGGTTTGGCACCTGAACAAAACTAATTCTCATTTGCTATACCATCAAAGTTCTACTTGAATTTTTAATGACACACACAAGAGTCAAACTATTTCAGTTCAGGTTCATCTGACCTGACATGTGCCCACATTTATAAAAGGAATATATTCCATGAGCAAATCTCAGAGGAGCATCTCTCTCTCTCTCTCTCTCTCTCTCTCTCTCTCTCTCTCTCTCTCTCTCTCTCTCAGTGCATCATTGCTGTGGTTGCCTGGATACGGGATGCTGTGTTTCCTCGTGCTGCTGATGCTGCGGCGGCTCATTTCCTCAGAGCCGCTCGAGCAGGTGGACACGCGTGAAGTTTATTAACGGTGAGTTTCCATGTTACTTTAAAATTTGACTGTAGTCTGAAATTGTTAATCAGAGGGATTTGAAACCAACTCATCTAATTTTGTAACTAAATATGATCTTGTGTGAATTTGAGAAATGCTGGTGTTTGAACTTCTGACAGTCAACTTCTGTCTGTCCTGAGCTCACACAGAACCGTTTACATGAACACTGAAGAGTATTATGTTGTATAGAAAAATTCTGGATTCCTTGATTCATCTCGACCCTCAGTTAAAAACAATGTTTACTGTTGTAGTGCATTAATAATGAAACACATTCTAGAGCATGTAGATGCAGAAATACAATGTTTATGCTTGTTAAATCACTTAGCATGCACAAATGTTTGTTTTTGAGCTTTAAATTATCAAACCAGGTTGATTACAAAATTTATCAGGTTTGTCAGCGGATGAAGTTAGTAAGTCTCACGTTAACTTAAAATAATGCTTGTGATCATTAAACAGTGTGTTTTGATTGTAAATGCATTATTGTGCTTGCTTTTCAATTGACAAGCATGTCACAGATCATGGAGGATTTCTTTAAAAATGTGAAAAATTATGCAAACACTTCTGCATGTGCGTGTAGAATTAGTTTATTATCCATTATACAGTAGATCCACTTAATTCCTTCCCAAACATGCATAATTCTCAGATGAAGATGAGATGTTTTATGCTTAGATGAACTAATAATAATTGCGCAGTGATGAATGGTGGTTGAATGCGCTGGCATTTAACCCGTGTGCGGCGCAGCTGTTTGGGATGGTTTCTGGTGAAAGGCTTTTTCAATGGCAGCAGACTGACTGAGATCAAAATGGCTGGAGCTTTTGTTCCCAGAGGTGCCATTAATCCACATTAACCTGCACAGCTGTTCACACTGCTGCCGCTCGATTCACTTTGAGAGATGGAGGAAGAACAGCAGCAATAAAGCTCCAGTCGGCTCCTGCTTTAACCTCTGACGCTCTCGCTCCTGTTGATCCTCCATCGGCTCTCAAACTCCATTCAGTTCAAAACGTTTACATTCATGTTTCTCTCATTCATAACATAACATTCATTCATCATTTTAAAGCTGAAGGGATGGTTCACTCAAAAATGAAAATTCAATCATTTACCCACCTTCAAATTTCTTGTAGCTGCACAAAAGATGATATTTTGAACAATGCTGGTAGCCAAACGGCTGATGGTACCCATTGACTTCCATCCAGTAGTGTTAAAAAATGCACTGAAAGTCAATGGTTAACCAGCATCTTCTTCGAAATATTTCCTTTTGGCTTCAACAGAAAAACAAAACTCACGCAGGTTTGGAACAACATGAGCGTGAGTAAATGATGACTAGATTTTCATTTTTGGCTTTAACCTGAAACGGACATTCTTCTCTTGTAATGTGATGTATTTCTGACAGTTAAATCTAAATAAATGATTATAATTGATTTTCTCCATGATGAGTTGATGGTAGCGTCTCTCTAAATGATGCTGGTTGATCAATAAGAGCGATTGACGACGTCAGCTGAAGGAAAGTCGTTTCTGAATCGGAATGAAAAATTATAAAGGCGTTTCTTTCTTTGGAATGACGTCACTGATGAATCATTCTCAATTAAAACAGTTAGAGTCAGTGTTGATTTCATGTTAAACACACACTAAATAATGCCAGCTGCTGTTTAACACTAGAAATAAGGATGTTGAGGCAATATTACAAACTACATACTGTAAAACAATGAATGAAATCCTTATAAACCAAGACTGATGTTGTTGAACAACACTAGTTCTCATTAAGAGATGCACACAGTTAAGCGTCTGTGTTTCAGATTGAGTTGATCTGTTGAGTCAGAGTCTCAGTGCTGGATTTATCGAGTTTTTCCGTATGTTAGACTGAACGTCAGTGAGACGTGTGTCCGTTTCCAACACCATCCTACATTTAACACTTCTCTTTTCCCGGAGATTCATTAATCTCTTGATTTACATGTCTGCTTTGTGTCTCTACATTAATTTCTTCTGTTAGATGATCTTGTCTGGATTTAGCTGGTCACAGACTCTTAAAAAATAAAGGTGCTTTATGATGCATTAGAAGAACCTTTTTGTCTAAATGGTTCCTTAAAGAACCTTTAACATCTGAAGAACCTTTCTGTTTCAAAAACAGTTCTTCAGATTATAAAATGGCAAGAAAGAGATGTTTTTTTTAAAGAACTGTGGTAGAGGTTCAGATGAATGAAGGAAGAGGGCAGGTCGGTGGTAGAGAGAACCAGGCTTTATTCGCTCTTTTAAACAAAAAGAAACAATAATTGCGCCCACGGCGACTTTTCAAAAAGTAAATTTCTCTCCAACACAAAGTTCTGGACGTGGCTCTTTTCCTCAGCCTGACGAGGCACCTCCAGTCTCTCTCTTGCTGGTCTCTTACTATCTGGTCTCTCTCTTTGTTCTCCTTATAAGCAGTCTCTCCATGCCAATTACTGCAATCAAACACAGGTGTTAATAATTTGCACTTGACCTACTTACTCACCGCTTGTCTCCCAACCTTCTCTCCCGCTGCCAGCTCTGCCGGACCACGCCCCCCTTGCCACATACCCCCACCGCCCGACACAGGCCGGGGAGCCCTCCGGCCTGCAGCCCCCCCCCCCCCATTTCTGGAGAGAAAGTCGGCCACAGCCATCTGAGCCCCCGGCCTGTGGACCACCTTAAATTTAAAGGGTTGTAACGCCAAATACCAACGGGTGATTCGCGCATTGGTGTCTTTCATGCGGTGGAGCCACTGCAGGGGAGCGTGGTCTGAGCAGAGAGTGAACTCCCGTCCCAGGAGATAATAGCGAAGGGTTAGAACTGCCCATCGGATCGCTAAGCACTCCTTCTCAATAGTGCTGTACATCGTCTCTCTCTTAGAGAGCTTACGACTGATGTACAGCACCGGCCGTTCCTCACCCTCCATCTCCTGGGACAGGACCGCTCCAAGCCCCCTGTCCGATGCATCGGTCTGCAGCAAAAAAGGGAGAGAAAAGTCAGGAGAATGTAACAGCGGTCCACCACACAGAGCAGCTTTTACCTGGGTGAAAGCCTGCTGGCACAGCTCCGTCCACTGGACCGGATCTGGAGCTTCCTTTTTAGTGAGGTCAGTCAGCGGGCTGGTGAGGTCCGAATAATTAGGTACAAACCTTCTATAATATCCCGCCAGCCCCAGGAACTGCCTCACCTCCTTTTTGGTCTTGGGTCTTGGACAGGTTGCAACTGCTGCCGTCTTATTAATTTGGGGACGCACCTGTCCATGACCTAAGTGGAAGCCCAGATACTTGACCTCCACCCGCCCAATCGCACACTTCTTTGGGTTGGCCGTCAGCCCGGCCCTTCGCAGCGCTCGCAGGACCGCCCGCAAATGCACCATATGACGCTGCCAATCCGGACTGTAGATAATGATGTCATCCAGATAGGCAGCGGCATAGGCGGCATGCGGCCGGAGGACCCGGTCCATCAGACGCTGAAAAGTGGCCGGAGCCCCGAACAAGCCGAAGGGAAGGGTAACAAATTGGTGTAAACCAAACGGCGTGGTGAAGGCTGTCTTTTCTTTGGACAAGGGCGATAAGGGGATCTGCCAATATCCTTTAGTTAAGTCCAGTGTCGAATAAAAGCGAGCTGTACCTAGCCGATCAAGCAATTCGTCAACTCGCGGCATTGGATAGGCGTCGAATTTCGACACCGCATTCACCTTGCGGTAATCCACACAGAACCGAACTGAGCCGTCTGTTTTAGGCACTAAAACTATCGGGCTTGCCCAATCACTGTGGGATTCTTCTACTACTCCCATCTCTAGCATCGCTTCTAATTCATCCTGAACCACCTTTTTTTTGTGTTCTGGTAAACGATATGGCCGACTGCGCACTACAACCCCCGGCTCAGTCTCAATATGGTGCTGGATGAGATTAGTTCGACCGGGCAGGGGGGAGAACACGTCCCCAAACTCGGCTTGCAATCTGGCGACGTCGGTGAGTTGGAAGGGTGAGAGGTGATCTCCCCCTAGGCTTAGAGTGAGAGAGTGGTTTTTTGCGCATACTTCTGGCCCGAGATCCTCCTCTCCACTCACCACCGTCGCCAGCATCACCGGTTCCACCTCACTCCATTTTTTTAGGAGGTTCAGATGGTAGATCTGACGTGCCCCACCTCTGTCCGTTCGAACCACCTCATAATTGAGATCTCCCACTCGTCGTGTGACCTCAAAGGGTCCTTGCCACTTGGCGAGTAATTTGGAGCTAGACGTTGGGAGCAATACAAGTACTTTATCTCCCGGTGCAAAATTACGTAGTCTGGTTCCCCGATTGTACAGTCGGCTCTGTCTGTCCTGGGCCTGTAACAAATTCTCCATAGAGAGCCGCCCCAAGGTGTGGAGTTTTGTTCTCAGGTCCAGTACATACTGAATTTCGTTTTTGCTATTCGAAGGTCCATCCTCCCAAGCTTCCCTCAGGACATCCAAAACCCCACGGGGCTGGCGTCCATAGAGAAGCTCGAAGGGGGAAAACCCCGTGGAGGCTTGCGGGACCTCGCGTACTGCAAACAGAAGGGGTTCCAGCCATTTGTCCCAATTTTTGGCGTCCTCGTGAACAAACTTTCGAATCATGGTTTTCAAAGTGCGATTAAATCGTTCCACCAGTCCGTCGGTTTGTGGGTGAAAGACGCTGGTGCGAATCGATTTAATGCCCAATAATTCGTAAAGCTCGCGTATCGTGCGTGACATAAACGACGTGCCTTGATCGGTGAGAATCTCTTTCGGGATTCCCACCCGGGAGATTATACGGAAGAGGGCCTCCGCCACACTTTTTGCTGAAATGTTGCGGAGGGCCACTGCCTCTGGGTATCGTGTTGCATAGTCCACTAGGACTAATGCAAAGCGATGCCCTCGTGCTGACCGTTCTAATGGCCCAATGAGGTCCATACCAATTCTCTCGAAGGGGACCTGAATGAGAGGAAGAGGGCGCAATGGCGCTTTTGGGGAGGCCGGGGGATTCACTAACTGACATTCACGACAAGCCGCGCACCACCGGCGAACATTCTCGTGAATGCCCGGCCAAAAAAATCGGGCCATTAGACGGTTTAGTGTTGCTACCTGTCCCAAATGTCCTGCCATAGGATTACAATGAGCCGCCTGGAAAAGCATTTCCCGACGGCTTTTGGGTACCAATAATTGAGTTGTATCCTGTTTTGTCTGAGTGTCTTGGGTCACTCGATACAACCTATCTTTTAAAATTGCAAAATATGGGTAAGAAGGAGGTCGTGCGGGTTGGAGAGGCTGTCCGTCGATGGATCTGACCTGTTCAAATGCATTTTTCAGCGTTTCATCCTGAGACTGCTCCAGGGGAAAGTCATCACGCTCTGTGAGGTTTAGCCTCTCAGCAGCATTTGGTTCCCCTGGGTCAGGCTCAGCCGGTCCCGGTTCCACCTCTCCCATCTGGACAATCGCCTCCCTTCCCTGCTTTTCCCAAGAGACATCCGCACATAAATACCCTAATAAGTGACTAAAAGCTGGCCAATTGGTTCCCAAAATCAGCGGATGCCTGAGGTGCGGGTTAACTGCAGCCTCCACATTATGCTTTTGTCCCCGAAATTGGATGGCTAGAAACGTTAAAGGGTACTTCCCTACATCCCCGTGCACACACCTTACCTTAACCATGCGGCTCTTATCCAATGCCTCGGGCTGAATTAGGCTTTGATGGATCGAGGTTTGGTTACATCCTGAATCCACCAGAGCCCAATAAGTACCCCCCTTAATACTCACAGGTATTTGGTACAGGCCAGCTTGATCGAGGGCAGCCTGTGGCGCATCCGGAACCCGGACCAGTGTCCCCACCTCCATCACCGGACACCGATCAATAAAGTGTCCTGGGTCCCCGCAACGCCAACAGGCCGGCCCAGACTTCCCCGCCACCCTAGTGGCAGTAAGAGGGTCAAACGATTGACGTGGAGAGAGTGTAGAAAGGGGACCAGGTGCGACACTCGGGGTGACCAACCCCGTACCCCTGGGTTGGGGTCTCGGCTCCGCCGATTCCGGTGGCGGACCACCCCTCCAACGGGGCTGCACTCTAGGAGGGAGATTCACCCGGGACCTAGGGAGAGGGACAGGTTTGGAGGTGGGAGAAGGGAGGAGAGAGAGAGAGACAGAGGGCAGGGTTTCGCCGACCCCATGGCACGCCACCATCTGATCCTCCGCCAGTTGAATGGCCAGGTTCAGCGACGATGGGCGGTGGCACTGGACCCATTGCGCAGTCTTCTTCGGCAGCCGCGCAATGAACTGCTCTAGTACCACCCGATCGATGACCTGGTCGATGTCGCTTCCTCCGGCCAGTAGCCATTTGCGGCACGCGTCCCGGAGCTGTTGAGCCATCACGAAGGGCCGGCTGCTTTCCCCCAGCTCCAGCGAACGGAATCGCTGTCTGTGCTGCTCAGGGTTCAGGCCGACCCGCTGGAGGATGGCCCTTTTTAGGTCATCGTAGACAAGGAGGTTCTGAACTGGCAGTTGCTGTGCAGCCATCTGTGCTTCCCCCGAAAGCAGCGGAATGAGGCGCACGGGCCAGTTCAAGCGCGGCCACTCACATGCCTCAGCAGTCCTCTCGAAGAGGTCGATGAATGCCTCTGGATCATCCTGCGGCCCCATTTTGTTCAAAGGCATGTGAGCTGGTGGGGCTGGGACAGATGTGGATCCCCCAGCCCGAACCTCCCGGTCCATCCAGCTCCGGAACAACTCGCGGTCCTCCTGCTGCGTGCGAACGAGGGCTTGAAACCTACGTTCCTGGTCCTCCCGCATGTCCAACAGCGCCTGATGGTGTTCTTGGTGAAGGCCCGCGAGCGAGTGGATGACCTCCGCAAATGGCGAACCTGACGGAGAAGACATGATGGCGGTAGCGTTCCCACTTCCTCCCGGGTTTCGGCACCAGTGTGGTAGAGGTTCAGATGAATGAAGGAAGAGGGCAGGTCGGTGGTAGAGAGAACCAGGCTTTATTCGCTCTTTTAAACAAAAAGAAACAATAATTGCGCCCACGGCGACTTTTCAAAAAGTAAATTTCTCTCCAACACAAAGTTCTGGACGTGGCTCTTTTCCTCAGCCTGACGAGGCACCTCCAGTCTCTCTCTTGCTGGTCTCTTACTATCTGGTCTCTCTCTTTGTTCTCCTTATAAGCAGTCTCTCCATGCCAATTACTGCAATCAAACACAGGTGTTAATAATTTGCACTTGACCTACTTACTCACCGCTTGTCTCCCAACCTTCTCTCCCGCTGCCAGCTCTGCCGGACCACGCCCCCCTTGCCACAAGAACCTTTGACTGAATGGTTCTTTGTGGAACCAAAAATGGTTCTTCTATAGCATCGCTGTGAAGAACCTTTCGAAGCACCTGTATTTTTAAGAGTGTAGATCAGTGAATCCTCAGATCTTCATCTGTGCATCAAGTATAGGCCTTCAAATCAAAGCTTCACTAGTCTAATATAGTGCATTAGTTTATTCTGGTTAAGAACACACTATCTGTACAGAAAAAGTCTCTTCTGCTTACCAAGGCTGCATTTTTTTTACTCAAAAATACAGCAAAAAGTATGAAATATTATTCTGATTTCAAATAATGTTTTTTTTATCTGAATCTATGCTAAAACTGAATTGATTTCTGTGATCAAAGCTGAATTTTCAGCATCATTACTCCAGTCTTCAGTGTCACATGATCCTTCAGAAATCATTCTAATATGCCGATTTGCTAGTCAACAAACATTTCTGATTATTATCAGTGTTGTTCTGCACAATATTTTTGTGGAAACCCGTCATACACTTTATTTTTTTAGGATTCACAGATGAATGGAAAGTTCAAAAGAACCGAATATATTTGAAACAGTTTTTTTGTAACAATATAAATGTCGTTTCTATCAATTTAATGTTCCTTGATGAATAAAAATGAATGATTCTAACAGTTGCATAGTAGAAGAGGTTGTCTAACAGACATGTGACTGGTGCAAACTACATAATGTTGATTTTTGGTGCAGGATAGTTTACTAATATTATAAGTGACCCCTTTGAACATCTTGACTGCTCTAGACCAGCAAAAACCACTAAACACACTCAAACACCCGCTGTGAGTATTGTACGCTAATGCCGTCTTGTCTCTTTAGTCTTGAACTGTCTCAGTGACAGTCATTGTGTTCAGATAATGAACAGGTCTAATCTCACTCTCACAATCCTCAGTCTGCGTGTGTGTCCTCGTCTTCTTTTGTCTTGTATTCTTTTATGGGCTTTCAGACACTGACCAGGCTGTTTCCACGGTGACAAGGATGCCCTTCCCTTTGCCCGTACTCAACTCTGTGTGTGTGTGTGTGTGTGTGTGTGTGTGTGTGTGTGTGTGTGTGTGTGTGTGTGTGTGTGTACTGGTATTCATCACGTTGTGGAGACCAAATGTCCCCACAAGGATAGGAATACCAGTAGATTTTGACCTTGTGGGGACATTTCTCAGGTCCCCATGAGGAAACAGGCTTATAAATCATGCACAATGAGTTTTTTTGAGGAAGTAAAAGTGTGCACAATCTCCTGTGAGGGCTAGGTTTAGGTGTAGGGTAGGTTTAGGGCCATAGAAAATACGGTTTGTACAGTATAAAAACCATTACGCCTATGGAATGTCCCCATAAAACATGTAAACCAGTGTGTGTGTGTGTGTGTGTGTGTGTGTGTGTGTGTGTGTGTGCGCGTGCGTGCGTGCGTGCGTGTGTGTGTGTGTGTGTGTGTGTGTGTGTGTGCGCGCACTATTCGCTTTTAAACCGCGTCATTAAACGAGGCCTTTAACTTATCTGCGTCTCTTTTAGTTGTAAATGTCAGTAGAGAAAATGATGCACAGAACTCTGGAGTAAATTATCGGAAGAGCGTTTAGATCATAATGGATGGAAGAGGTGAAGCTTCTTACCTGCGGAAAGAGGAAAACACAGTCTGACGCACGAAACATCCACAAAAACACACAGGAGGGATGATTATCTTCACCGGTCCTTGCGTAATCCCTGATTTACGTTCCCAAGATGTTTCTCAAATGTCTGTCTGTATGTTGGGCACTAAAATAAGCAAGAAATCAAAATTAAATAATGTTTGTTTCTGATCATGAGCCACTTTAAATGATTGCAGACACCATATAGTTCACATGCAACGGTCTTCACCTAGTCTTGTGCTCATAATCCTTTAACTAGTCAGTTTTTTTCCCAACAAATCTTAGATTCAGTCTTTTTTTTTTTTTTTTTTTTTTATAAATACAGATTTTGTATTTCTTGTAGAACTTGATCAAAAGGCCTCACTGGTCTCAGCTTATGTACATCTGTTTTGTGGTGAAAAAAGCATTTATTGTGGTTAATTTTGGCAATGTTCACTGAAAAACTGAAATTGACATACTAAATCAGTTATGACATGAAGTCGAAATTATGACTTTAAAAGTTGAAATTGACATACTGCCATAATTATGAGATAAAGTCAAAACTGACATACTAATTCAGTTATGAGATAAAAAGTCAAAATTATGACTTTAAAAGTTAAAATTGAGATACTACGTTAATTATAAGATAAAAAGTTGAAATTATGACTTCAAAAGTTGAAATTGACATACTTTCATAATTATGAGATAAAGCTGAAATTGACATACTAAAAGTCGACATTATGACTAAATAAATTGAGAGGCTAAGTCATAATTATGAGGTAAAGTCGAAATTGGCATACTAAATCAATTATGAGGTATAAATTAGAATTTATGACTTCAAAAGTTGAAATTGAGATACTAAGTCATAATTATGAGATAAAGTTAAGTTATGACTTTAAAAGTTGAAACTGACATACTAAGTCATAATTATGAGATAAAAATTAAAAGTATGACAAAAAGTCAAGATGAAGTTGAAATTACGAGATACTAAATTATATTTATGGATTTTAAAAAATTAAATCATGACTTAGTCCATAATTTGGATTTAGTGTCATAATGTTGACTTTTAAAGTCATAATTCTGTATGTTTATCTCATTATGACTTTTTGTCTTAATTTTGACTTTTGAATCAAATAAATATCACTTAGTATGCTAATAAGTCAACATTTTAAATTAGTATGACATAATTATGACATTTAAAGTCATATTTTGTTAATTAAGTATAATTAAGACATTTAGATAATTTGGACTTTTCATCCAATAATTATGGCTTATCAAAGCACGATTGATTTTCTTATGTGACAGAAATGGGCTTCCATACGGTTAATATTTTGGGAAGTTTTACATTCACATTCAAGTTGGTCATGCAGATTCACTGTGTTGACCAACAGAAAACTGGTATTAAAGTGACTATTGAGAATGGACAATTTACTTTTTTTTGCCCAGAAATTTCTCTAATGTGACACAGATACTCCAGCGAGTGACCAATAAAACATAAAGCGACTGTCTCTTTCACCGGGCTGGTCAGTGAGCTCATGTTTTCTATTATTAATGATCATTCAGACTTTTCTGGCAGACCTGTTTATTGAGATATACGAGTGCGTCTCCAAAAGCAGCACAGCATCACAATAGACCAGAATAAGAGGCCAAATAATGACCCAGAGCTTTGATTTCTCCATCATAATTGGTATGGCTCAGTCAGAGGATGAACCAGAAGCAGCCAATGGCACCTAGACTTCATCTATATATCAAATCTGAGACTGTATGCTTTCTTCCTGTGCTCCTAATAAAGTGGTTTTCAGCTGGAGCCACGCGCTCACGGGGTCGGTCTGCGTCGCTGCCGCTGCTGTAGTGCACTAATTATCTAGCATTAGTGTTCTCGCAGAGATGCGGCTCAGAAATAACATCACCCAACGCTACCTGACAGAACAAGCATAATCACACGCCATTCTCTATCTGCCGCTCATTTCCCACCCGGTCGGGGTCCAGGATCGCGTTCCCGTACCGCAGACGTGATTCTGCGCCGCTGTGCTTGATTTATAACACAGGCTTCATGTTCATGTTTGAGTCAGTAATTATATAGAAACAGCAGTAAAAAAGATGAACTCAGTAAACATTTAAGTCCACTTCAGTTCTAGTGTATTAAAGGAATAATTCATTCAGAAATTAATTGAACTGAACAGGGGCTGTTGCACTAGCTGTGCGCAAGTTACAACTTAACCTAGTTGTGACGTAAAAGGACACTAAGTTACAATTTATGCACTACTAGATATTTTTGCTTTGCACCATTAAACTTAGTTTTAACGTAACTCTACGTCAGGAGTAACGGTTGGAATAAAATAGCAGACTGAGTGAACTGCATCAATATGCTCTTCTTTTCAACAACCTTCAATCCTTTTGGCATATATGAAAAATAAACGTACTTGTTTCTTTTTTCGCACCATTTACTGTACTGCGCGACCAGGTTGCACATGTCAGATGAAATAATAAATCAATGGCATTTTTTTTTCAGTGTTTATTGATTCTTATTTATTTCAGTTACAGCCTCTGAATGTTATTTACATGTGACCCTGGACAAAAAAAATAGATTACATATAGACTAATGTTATTATTGTTTCGTTTTTAATGGAAACTTGTTTTCACCGTTAGTATACGTGAGGCAAAAGAAGTTAGAATGAAGGATAAATTAAAATTCATAGCATTTAAACAAGTTCTGCGCACGTATTTGAAGGTTTCTAATGGATGATTTAGTGTAAATGTCATATTATGCAACTACGCATTACTTTACGGAGAGCTTACAAACTACTAGCTTAGTCCTGCCTTACGAACAACTGGTGCAACCAAATAATGTATAGATTTAGTTATAAACTAGCTAGTAGTTACTAAGTCTCTAGTGTGAACTTAAAGGGGTCATATGATGTTGCTAAAAAGAGCATTGTTTTGTGTGTTTGTTGTAATGCAATGTGTTCATGCAGTTTAAGGTTCAAAAAACATACTATTTTTCACATACTGTACATTATTGTTGCTCTCTCTGCCCCACCTTCTGAAACGCTTCGATTTTTACAAAACTCATCGATGGTGGAAAGCAAGGTGTTCTCTGATTGGCCAGCTATCCAGTGCGTTGTGATTGGCCGAATACCTCAAGTGTGTGACAGAAATGTTACGCCCCTTACCAGGTTTTTTATGGGCGCGACGAGACGGAAACAACAAAACCCATTATAAATGAGGCATTTGTTGCATCCAGTGGCGACATAACTACTGATTATAATGACTCATGCTGTCTTTTTACTCGTTGCATTGCGCCACGTAAACACAACACCATGTCTCCATTTGCGAATGTAGAATGAGAAACAACAAGCACTACTATACACTGCTCAAAACTGTCGTTTGAATAGTCAGTACTGAATTCTTTAAATATGAAAACGTACTTACAGGCTGTGAGTCAAAAGCGCAGACTGTCCTTGCAACACTGGAATTGCCCACTTTATAGCCTTAACCCTTTGTGTACAGCTGGCATTGTAAGCTGCTCTCCTAGGTTCCGGAAACAGTCCTCTGTGAAATGCGCATCACCCACTCCAATATTTGCGTTGTACTGTTCCAGAACAGTGATGTAAATATAACCACTGATTTCCAGTTGTGTCCTCATTTGGAAGGCCAAACAAAGTACTTTCGCGTTGGTAATGAAACACACTGCGTCTCCACAAACTGGCCGCTGCAACATTACTACAGCCAGTAAGTTGCGTGTTCTTTCTTTCCATATACATATGGGCGGTGTTATGCTATTCTACTCGCCCCGTGACGTGGACCAGTGGGGCGTGTTTGAACGAGCCGTTTTAGGGAGGTGTGGCTGTGTCTTAACTTGTATAATAAATATCTGTTTGGTTTTGCGACTTTAAGCTTTGCAACTTTACAGACCTTATCTAAACAGCTTGTAACACTCCAAAGACAAAAGAAAGCAAGAAACCGCATCATATGACCCCTTTAACGTTCCAATTTAAGTAAAAACTTACGACTGGCTGGTGCAACCCTATCCAGAACAGAAAAAGTTACATGTGTTAAAAGACAGGATCATTTTTGGGTTTAATTATATCTTTAAATCTGTCAGTTCTTGTAGACCCAATGAGTAACCAGTATTCTGTCTCACTCGTAGATCAGATGGGCAGCAGTTGATCGCTGTAAGGCTCAATCTCTTGTATACCGATGGAGATACATCGACGCCTTCCACCTCCCTCCACAGCAGAAGCTCCAGTGTGGACTAATGCGTCCTCCTCAAGTCCCAACCAAACCTTCCCTCCTCCGTTTCCCTTTCCGACTGAGAACTGGACCAATGGCCGGGCTCTGGATTACGCTCCGGGAGTGGCTGGGATCCTCATCCCACTCATCTACATCACCGTGTGCGTCGTGGGCTTGATCGGAAACACCCTCGTCATCCACATCGTGCTGCGATATTCTCAGGCGGAATCGGTGACCAATATCTACATCCTGAATCTGGCCATCGCAGATGAGCTCTTCATGCTGGGTCTGCCGTTCCTCGCCGTTCAGAACGGTCTTCTCTCCTGGCCCTTCGGATCCCTCATGTGTCGCCTGGTCATGACCGTAGACGCCATTAACCAGTTCACCAGCATCTTCTGCCTGACGGTGATGAGCATTGACCGCTATCTGGCCGTGGTGCATCCGCTCCGGTCCTCTAGGTGGCGCCAGCCGCGTGTGGCCAAAACGGTGAACGCCACCGTATGGGGCGTTTCTTTCGTGGTGGTCCTGCCGGTGGTGGTGTTCGCCGATGTTCTGCAGGACGACGGAAACTGTAGCATTGTGTGGCCGGAGCCAGCGGAGGTTTGGAAAGCGGCGTTTATCATCTATACTGCAACCGTTGGGTTCTTTGGCCCGCTGATGGTCATCTGTCTGTGCTACCTGCTGATCGTAGTGAAGGTGCGCAGCTCCGGACGAAGAGTCCGTGCCACGTCAATCCGCCGCAGAAAATCCGAACGCAAGATCACACGCATGGTGGTGATTGTCGTGGCCGTGTTCGTCTTCTGCTGGCTGCCGTTCTACGTGTTAAACATCGTGAATCTGCTGGTTCTCCTGCCGGGCGAGTTCAGAGGGTTGTATTACTTCGTCGTGGTTCTTTCTTACGCCAACAGTTGCGCGAATCCCATTCTGTATGGTTTTCTCTCGGATAACTTCAAACGAGGTTTCCGGAAAGCCTTGTGCAGATCCTCCAGGCGTGTGGAAAACCAGGAACAGCAGCAGGGAACGGGAATGGTTGCGTTACCGCTAGAGGAGATTCGAAAAGAACTAGATCCGAAGGAGCATCTGAAGGTGACCAAAGTAGAAGAACACAACGCCGACCGAGAAATGACGAAACTCCGGAACGGATGTCACGAGGACGCCGCTGCGGGAGGAATGGATGGGCAATGTGAGCGCTCCATCAGCCCGACCTCTGACCCCGCAGCTGTCCGTAATGGTGCGCGGCGGACACACAAACACCTGCCGGAGAACAGTGACGACAAACGCTCTGTCCTGGAGATCAGCTGTTTGTAATGAGTAATGTGAATGTTCATTTATGACTATTAAATGCAGATGATTTGGCAACAGTGTCCATTCAACACCGCCAACTGTGACCCATCAGCTCTCAAAAAAACATGAGCTTTGCTCCTGTTCTTTATTTTAATGTCCATCTGTGATGTCACTGACTGTGTGCACCAATAACGGGATTTTCAATAATCAGAGTTTGGACTAAATCGAGGTTTACATGACATAAGCAAAGCTCTTTACTCTTGTTTACATGCAGTACTCATTATTCTGATTATTTGCTAAGAAGTGTGCTTATTTGACTGCTATTATTGTTCTCTGTTTTTCACAAGAATCTCGAGTCCAGACTTTATTGGCTAAAACAATAACGTTGAGTTGGCACCGATAGCCGCTTGGACAGTTCGACATTGATCAGTGCTTCAGGCGTCCCGAGTTCGAATCCCGACTCAAGGACCTTTACCCTGTCCCATCTTTGTCTCACTTCGTTTCCTGTCAGTTCTGATCTGTCTTATCATAATAAAGGTGAAAATGGCACAAAAAATCATTAAAAACTAGTGGTGGGCCATGCTGCGTTAACGTGAGACTCTTATCGGGCGATAAAAAAAATATCGCCGTTAATCTATTCTCAAAGTTGGGTTGGGAGCTGGGTCTATACTACGCAAGCTATGATGACTTTCACCTTGATAGTTTAGCGCGGATGTATACCTAGCTGAATTGCACTGTAGGGGGCGAGAACGAGTCTTCGAACCTGTGTGTATACCTACTGTGAAATTACCACATCAAACCAGACGTGCTGACATGGATGCAGCTATGAAGCGGCCGGGTTTGCTTCAGGGCAGGTGCGTTACTAGACCCTTTTTACTAGGGCACGTGCCGCAGTGAAAATCTGCTGTGGCCCAGTAAAATCTCAAATTTGAGTTATAATTTACTTTGATAATCCCGAAATAAAGACATTAAACTATATGCAACAACTGAATTGACGCTTCTAAAAGCAACGCAGTTTAACTATGCACGCAGATATCCATGTCCGTGCACGTCTGTGTATTTAACTGCAACGCTCACTCACGCAGCCTTTTACGCAGAAGTACATGCAGTGTAGGAATAGTTGGTCACACAAGTTTGTATAGTTAATTGTGTTGTAAATGTAATTGTCAAGCAGTTTGTGATGCATTTTGGAAACAGGAGATGAGCTCTGGTCTAATGCGCCACCTGGCTTGAGAAACCCGTTCTCAAAGACTTACTTTTAGTCATTATTTTGGTAGCACACATATTCTGAATGCCTTCGGCAGAATTCAAATTAGCCATTTTAATCTAGATTAATCTAGATTAATTCCCAGATTACAGTGAGATTAATCAAGATTAAAAATTAATCTATGCCCACCACTATTAAAAACAAACAAAAAACAGTGTGAAGATGCCTGCAGATCATCTAAAAATTAGCCACCTAAAAAAAATCATCCCTCATTTGTCAGTGACAATTATTTAACAGATTAGTTCACCCAAAAATCAAAATTAGCCCATTATTTACTCACTCTCAAGCCATCCTAGCTGTATAGATGAATCAATTCGGAGTTATATAAAAAAATGTCCTGGCTCTTTCAAGCTTTATCATGACAATAGGCGGTTGTTTCTCCTCAACAGTCCAAAACAAGTCCAAAAAAGTGCATCAACCCATAATAAAAGTTGGTGTGTGTGTGTGTGTGTGTGTGTGGGGGGGGGGGGGGGGGGGGTCAAAAAATCTTAAGAATTATAAGAAAAATATCTATATTTAAAATGTAATAAGCACTTTAATCTAGCTTTTGCTCACTGTTGTATACATGGAAGCAGCGGATGACGTAGAATGTCGATGTTGGGTATGCGCCGCTCAAATTTGATGCACGCGAACGTGGACGCACAAGTGGAGAGATCAAAACAAAACAATGGTCACAAATAAGAAGTACAAAACAAGGATTTGTAAAGAAAAATGTTGGAGGATTTCGATATAAGCAAAGAGGAGACTAGTTTTCCTTTGCTAAAGGAAAGTTTTGCTTCCTTTGCTCCTGTAAACAAATGTTGGTTTTCACGAGAATCATAGGTGCGTACAGAACAATTTCCGTGTACAAAAGTGAGTGCAAGCTAGATTTAAGTGATTATTACATTTTGAATATGGATATTTTTCTCACAAAAACACATCAATTTGCGACAAGAGGCCTTTATTCGCCCCTCAGAGCCGTGTGAGGCACTTTTTATTATGGATGGATGCGCTTTATTGGGCTTTTTTTGACCTGTTGAAGAAAAACACCCACCTATTGCCATGATAAAGCTTAAAAGAGCCAGGACATTTTTTAATATAACTCTGACTGGATTCGTCTGAAAGAAGAAAGTCATATACGCCTATAGAATGGCTTGACGGTGAGTAAACTAATTTTCACTTTTGGGTAAACTAACCCTTTAACTGTTTGGCAACTGTTTTCTTTGGAAGAGTGCCACCGAAATAATAATAATAAATAAAACAAAATAAAAATAGTTATTTAAAACACTAATGGAGAGCATACATCATGTAAACCAAAAGGAACAGCTGAATATTGGAGCATCTGGTGACCGGTGCAGTTTTGTGCTCATTGTTTTCTTCATATCATTGAATTGTTAAAGTGAAACGTACAGACCTGAAACCTACAGCCTCTTGATTTCATTCCAGGCTATAAAAATATACATATTATACGCGAACACCAATTCAGTAATGTGTTTAGATGAGGTAATGTTTAATTGCAATATTGCCTGAATCTCATTATGAGGGTGCATGTACTGAAGTGTTCACTAACCAGGAAACTGGAAGACATTAGTATGTTTACATGCACTCATTTTCTAAATGAATCCAATCTGATTTCAGATTCATGACATTACCCCTAAACGTTGCAATCTGATTCATATATTTGTTTACATGTGCATTGCATGCATTCTGAACAAAACTCAAATGCAAGTACTAATGCATCAGTTGCTGTACTGAGAACTGGAGAAATCTACTGCAGTAATGTGACTGGAGCTACCTCGAGTATAATTGTTGTTTTTGCCTTAATAACGTAGCCAAAAAAAAGCTAAGAGGTTTTTTTTTGCAAAAATGTTTAGTCCAAATAGTCCAATTGAGCTTTGAGTCTGATGGTAAACAGATTATTCAGAAGCATCAGCCAGTGACAGTGTGTGTGTGTGTGTGTGTGTGTGTGTGTGTGTGTGTGTGTGTGTGTGTGTGTGTGTGTGTGTGTGTGTGTTCACTGACATTTGAGGGCTCAAAGGGAACCCAGCGTTGCTCTTCTACTCACAAAGATGAGCTGGATGAGATGCAGCAATGCATCTTAAATGAAAAGCTATTGTTGATAATTACTGGGCTGTGATTGGTCACTGGTGTCATCCTGTGTTCTATTATTTGTGTATAATGACTCTAGACTGAATAATTGACACAGTCAGATGGTTTCCTCCGTCTCTCGTATCGGCACACTCCCTCATTCTATTCAGAATAAAATCAGTTACACTCCTAATAAATATTGAATCTCTGTTTATTAATTTGGTAGTCGCATTTAAAGTGTAATCGTGTATCAGGGTTTATTCTGTGGTAAGGCTGGACTGTCTTTCTTAATGTCACTGATGTGTTATTTTTAGTGAGATAAACAAAAGACTTTGGCTAGGCTTTGATTCAAACACACCCACAAAGTGAACATCCCACAGACCAGCAGAACAAAACACAGTCTGTGATCTCCATGAGCAATACAAATGCAGTTTTGTCATGCACCTGTCAAGTTTGAGATTTTGGGCTTTTTAGTGTTTCATAGCGGTTTTTTTTTTTTTTTTTTTTTTTTTTTTTTTCAGACTAGTGGAAAGAAAGCACCCAAAAGACACTGTTAAGTGTTTGTTTTATAGCACTTTTTCAATTTGTGTCAATAGATTTCAATTACAATACGTATTTTTAAAGGTCAGAAGTTTTTTCTCTTTCACTGAGCCATAAATCTCCACTTCAGCAGCACTTACACACCGAACTTTACATTTTTATTCCTGCCTATATCCTAAAGCTTTTTACAGAGATTTGTTCATATAGAATTTGCTTGGTTTTATACATTTTATTCCACACAAAAATAGTAAAAAAAAAAAAAAAAAAAAAAAATTCTGAATTATGGAGTGACAAAATGAGACATTTGACTCTAATATGTCAAAAAAATTTAACAAGAATTTTTAAACTGACTTCACCCAGTTTAGATTTGTGTAGTAGAAATGTAGTCAAATTAGTGCATATTTAATTAAATAATGGCTCCTTTGCATATCTTAACCTTACATTTTAAAAAGCTTGTAATACAAAATGTTTTTCTGAACTAGTAGTTATTTTTTCCCCCTATTCACCTGCAGTGTCTCGCCTTAAAACAGATCAAAGCTGGCCCTGTCATTTCAAATTAAACAAACTGGTAATCTGTTCACAACAGTGACTGTCTTTAATATTCATCTCCTGGTGCTACAATGCACATCTTTTGGTTGAAAAAAAAAACAGAAATTAAATGATGAAAACGTAAGCTGTGATCCAAAGCACTTCACTCGGGCACGATGTCTCCGATCCACTTGAGATACGGCGGGTTTCCCTGATCGATGGGTAAACTGATGACCTCGGCCACTTCATACGGATGATTTGACCTGCAGAACAAACCACACGCTCGTCTTTACTTATTCAACACTCTGCTGTATTTTTAGATGAAAGCGGGTCTGATATGATTGTTTCCTGAAGGTGGATGAACTGCTGTGTTTGGACAAACAGGCGGATTATTTTGGTTCTGCATGTAGCAAAGAAACTCTTCAAATAAAACCAGAGTGTGTTTTTGTAGCTGATACCGGACATATTCAGCCAGAGCAGGAATCTTTGAACTTCTTGTCTTAATCATCTGGAAAACAATATGTGAAGAACACATTTATTTGACAACTTATTTGTCACACCATGATACAATCTCTAAAAAACGTGCATGAATACATGTAAATGAATACAAATTTCCACCATGATTGTGTTGTTGTATATTTAACATCTAAACAAACATTAATCTCATTTGTGTTCATTATGTTTTCTGAAGACGTCAGCTGAATGCATCTTCTAAAGTAGACCCTGATTGCAGAAACAGATTTTGTAAAGATGTTGCACCTCTCAATTATTCAGGGTTTCTAGAGCTACATTTAATCATTTTTATGGTCAAATAAAAAATTTACATTTACATTTAGACATTTAGCAAACACTTTTATCCAAAGCGACTTACAAAAGAGGAGAATGGAAGCAATCAAAATCAACAAAATAGCAATAACATGCAAGTGCTATGACCATTCTCACTTAGCCTACGCAGTACATGTAGCAAGGTTTTTTAATTATATAATAAATAAAATTAAAATAGATAGAATAAAAAAGAAAAAGCAAGCTAGTGTTAGAGGCCCAAAAATAAATAGAATACAAAAGGAAGAGAAAAGCTAGTGTTGTTGTTTTTTTTGTTTTTTTCTTGAAGAAAACAAGCAGCAAGTAAATTAATAGAGTCTAAAAAAAGGCAAGTTTTTAAAAATAAAGAATAGAGGTTGCTAGAGGGTCAAATAATAATGTTCTCTACATGTAAATATCTAGGAAGCTGAAAATAATTTACACTTTAAAAACACAACTTACAACCAATCTCCATTACTTTTTAATTCATTTTACAAAAAAGAAAAAAGTAGCTTAATGTTTAAATACAAACATTAGAATATGAAAACAACTCTTACTGTACTTCTGATCTCACTGCAAAAAAGTATTTCTGTCTTGTTTTCTAGTGCACATGTCTAAAGATTATTGAGGACAGACACAGCAGACAAAAACATTGTTGCACATGCACCTGTCAAGTTTGAGATTTTGGACTTTTTGGTGTTTCATAAAGTGTTTTTTAGACTAGTGGAAAGAAAACACCCAAAAGACACTGTGAAGTGTTTCTTTTATTGCATTTTATCTATTTGTGTCAATCGATTTCAATTACAATGCATATTTTTAAAGGCCAAGAGTTTTTTCTCCTACACTGAGCCATAAATCTCCACTTCAGCAGCACTTACACACACACAATTGTATTCCTGTCTATATCCTGAAGGTTTTTACAGAGGGATTTGTTCAGATATAATTTGCTTGATTTTATGCAACATTTTATTCCCCCCAAAAAGGTTTAAAAAAAAAAGTGTATCCTTCCTGTTCTAAGTTTTATCTGAATTATGGAGTGACAAAATGAGAGACCCAAAATTCCCTCAGTAAAGACTTTTGACTCTAATATGTCAAAAAAAATTAAACAAGAATTTTAAAATGGACTTCATCCAGTGTTTAGATTTTTGTACTAGAAATGTAGTCAAATTAGCGCATATTTCATTAAATAATGCCTTAAATTTGCATATTTAAGCGTAACATTTGAGACAAGAAATGTTATTATCAAAGTAATCAATCAGTTGGGTAAGGTGATAACTATTAGTATTTTTACCCTGTTCAACTCAACTACACACGTTGTCAAATTAAAATAAATGTTTTGATTTGAGTTTATGATTAAAACCAGAAATGTGCATCAGCATATATCAACATATTTAGCATTTCCAGTAAATCTATCTTGATTTTAGTAGGTCTATATATTTGGAAAGCAAGACAAAAACATTGAGGAGAATATTCTTTTTTCTTTTGCAACACATGCAACGTATAATACAACATCAGATGGAGAAATAGAGAAGAAGAGGTCAAACTGACCAGCAGAACTTCATTGTCCTCTTCGATCTTCCCCTGCCACTCGTATCTGCAGCACAAACACACATCAGAACCACCGCATCTCTCTCTCACACACACACACACACACGCACACGCACACGCACACGCACACGCACAGATATATATATGTGATTCACACACTCACATGGATGTGATCTGTGGGATGATGTTCACACACGCCGCCAGCTTCTTCTCCACGATTCCTCTGAGGACAAAAACACACACATATATATCACTGGGGATGTATTTCAGATACATTTTAGAGATTTTGTCATGCATTCGTGTCATTATTAGGTTTTTTTTTTTTATGAGATATGCTGTATAGTTTTTCATAGTTTAAGTTAAACTAAATGAAAATGAGAAATGTTGCCTTGGCAACTAGCTGTCAGGCTTATTTAGGTTGTGTTTTTTTGAGGTCATGTGTTTTTCAGGTGTGTGTACCTGGCCAGCTCTTTGGCCACCGTGTCGTTGGGGCAGGTGACGAAGGCTGCGGAGTGTGTGCCGGACGAGTATGAGTCTGATGCCATGGAGAACGCTCTCAATCCCAGCCGCCGAAGCACCGGCAGCATCAACACAGCCAGCAGAACCGTCTCACACACACACACACACACACACACACACACACACACACATTAACAGGGTTATTCAGGGACCTCCACACACTCACACTGCAAAAAATGCTTTTTTTACTTAGATTTTTTTGTCTCGTTTCCAGCCAAAATATCTAAACATTCTTAAATCAAATCAGATTTTCTAGACAAGTAAAAATTATCGTCTTGTTTTCAGAAAAAAGCTAATTTTTTGTTTGAAACAAGCAGAATAATCTGCCAATGGAGTAAGCAAAAAATCCTTATTTCAATTTTTTTTTTTTTTTTGCTTACCCCATTGGCAGATTATTCTGCTTGTTCTAAGCAAAAACTCATTTAATTTTGACTTGTTTTTGTATGAAAACAGAAAATAATTTTTACTTGTCTAGAAAATCCTTCTTGATTTAGGAATTTTTAGATATTTCAGCTAGAAACAAGACAAAAAAATCTAAGAAAAGCATTTTTTTGCAGTGCAAGTGTGTTTTCACACATCATCCATCATCTTGCACACACCTGATCATAACAGTCAGTGTTGGGAAAAGTTGCTTTTACTTTGTTAACTTTGTTACTTAATTACTTTAATTAATTTAATTACTTAATTACGCAAAGCATGTTACGTTTGTGTTACTTTTTCTCACCTGGGCTGGACTTGCTATTTTGTTTTAATAAAAAAAAAAAAGCTTCGTCCAAGATCCAAGTCTTTCCTTCTGCAGTTGTAAAGAAATTAAGATTTTTGATGAAAACATTTCAGGATTTCTCTCCATATAGTGGACTTCAATGGTGCCCTGAGTTTGAACTTCCAAAATGCAGTTCTAAACGACCCCAGCCGAGGAAGAAGGGTCTAATCTAGCGAAACAATTGTTTTTTATGTTCAATTTATATGCTTTTTAACCTCAAATGCTCATCTTGTCTAGCTCTGTGATGCACATGTGTACTCTGTGTATTCCAGTTCAAGAAAGTTAGGGTATGTCTAAAAACTCCCATCATTTTCATCATACATCAAAGTCGTTACTACATCGCTGTTTTACTTTTTATGTGTAGGCATATGACCTTCTTCGCACGTTCTCTTTGTAAACACTGGGTCGGTACTTCTGCAGCGATGTAGGACGATTTTGACATTGGAGGAGAAAATGAGATTGGAGTTTTTTTGACATACCCTAACTGTCTTGAACACAGAGATAGACAAGATGAGCATTTGAGGTTAAAAAGTATATAAACTAGTTTTTTGTTTTTTTTTAGAAAATAACCAATCATTTTGCTAGATAAGACCCTTCTTCCTCGGCTGGGATCATTTAGAGTCATTTGAAACTGCATTTAGGGGGTGAGTAAATTATCTGTACATTCTGTTCTGGAAGTGAATTTCTACTTTAAAACCCTTTGACATTAAAACTGAAATGAGCCTCAGTCTGAAGGAAATGTAATTCTAGTCTGTACAGGAGAGGGCGCCACTTGAACAAACCTTTCAGCTGTGCTCTAATTCTGAAGTGTTTGTGGATTTTCTTGCAAATTATTAAAAGTAATGCGTTACATTACTAGTTACTTGGAAAAAAGTAATCCGATAATGTAATTTGCGTTACTTATAACACTAATGAAAGCCAAACATTCCAAACACTCACCAGACAGCAAACCTTCAGTGGTCCGACAGCAGCCAGATCAAACCTCATCACCTGTGCAGGTAAAACACAAGAGTCTGCTCATTAAAATCATTCGCCTGTCATCATATCCTTGCTTGCATTCTTCAAAACCATATTTTACTTTATGAATCTTCATGCAGCTCTTTTCCATACACATGAAAAAAGCATAAAGTGCATGAAATTGAAATATGAGAGATATGAACTACTGTTACGATGCTTTCATTTAGTTTTCGATCATGTTTGGAAAACAGCTGCAGAGCAACACTGACAGCATTCTGGACTGTAAACAGTGAGAGTCCATCGTGTGAATCTGATCATTAAACATGTGTGCATTCAAACACGGATCAAGCTGAACTTTTGCGCGTCTAAACGCTGTTTATTAAAGTCGTATCTTTGCTGCTTCATAAAGAAAACAAGCATATCGCGCTCACCTCGCAGCCACTGCCTGTGCCGTAAAGCGTCCGCGACTGTCGTGAACAGCAGCACTGCCAGAGCCGCTATAGAGAGAGACTGCAATGTTAGCACAACAAAAGCAGAACGGTGCTGTAAACTTTCTTATATATATATACTCTTATAATGTACGGTGGCCACTCAAAGTGTATTTATAGACTACACATTAGATGATAAGGCCTTTACACAGCAGCCAGTCAAAGCATGTCATTTATATGCAGGGTTGCCAGGTTTTCACAACAAAACCTGCCCAATTGATACTAGCCCAATCACATTTTAAAAGAGGTCCCACAGTACAAGTCACATTCTAGGGGGCAAAAACATATTTTTTTGCATGGTTTCTATGATAAAATTTGCTTAACTGGGGCTAAATATGACAATATTGGGGCCACTTAAACCCGCAGACATGAAAAACAACCTGCGGTTAAAGTAGTCCAATTCCACTGTAAAATTGAGGACTTGGCAACACTGTTTATAAGTATGCATGCCTCTGTTTAAACAAATAGCATAGTTTTGTCTGTTACACAAACTCAAACACATGTGAAGCTCAGTTTATGAACTTCATCTCCAGAGCCTCTAAGAGAGAGTTATTCACCGTATCATTTGAACTTAACAACAAACATGAAGCACTTTTAACAGATGTATATTACTATAATATAGTAAAATGTATTTCTTTTTTTTTTTTTTTAAATAGGCTAATACTATTACTATTATTTGTAAGGAATATCATTTAATCCAAATATTTTTCATCCATGTTTTAATATCAAACATAAAGTTTTGTTGTGCATCACCTTATTTGACAAAATTAAAAATGCAATGTTTTTGTTGTAAATTCATTGTTATAGATTGTAATAAATTATATTATATTTTTAAAAGTTTTATATATTATTATATATTTGCATGATAAATTTGTATTAAATCATAAAGCACAAAATAAATAAAATGGATGTGAATTTCATGGGGCCCAAAATTGAAAGCTGGCTTAAAAGGATTTCTAGGAGGGAAAAAGCTTTTCCTTGCATAATAATGGTAAATGAATACTATGAAAATCATTCCTTTGATATGGACAAAAATATAGTCATAATATTTCTGGCCATATCACCCAGCCCTACATTTACATTTTATCATGAAAAGTGTGAAAAGAAAAAGGAAAAAAAAATCAATAAATTAAAGGTTCTATATAATAATGCAGAATTTAGATTCAAACCTTATAATAAATAAAATCAAAATATTTATTTTAAAGGTCATCAATGGAATAAAACAGCTGTCAGCTGTGATTGGGCATGGCAAAAACTAGGCTAGTTTTTATTCCTTTTGAGCGGGTTTTGAGTGAGCTTTTTTCTGGGACCTGGCAACCCTGGCCACGCTTCCGCTAATAGCCGAGCCGCGGATGTTGGGATCTCCTCATAACAGAAACATCTCTGGCAGCGGAATTCATGACCGACGCAAATTCTCCATTTTCTACGCTACATTTCTACTCATCAAAACAATATTGTAACATAAACATAATGAAAATGTGATATTAACCACCAAAAGCACTGTAAATCATCTAGCAAGCACATGTCGCAAATGGTGCTGTAAACGGAAGTTGCGTGTGCTTTGAGTCCCAGATCATCTGGCATCTTCCGGCGGAGAGGACCCGCGTGTGAGAAAGATGAGTTCGCGTCTGAAGGTAAAGAAATAAAATAAAACCACGCTCTATGTATTGAAATGTTGACTCTACCTGGTTCGCAAACCATATAACTGAAGTAGTTAACGATATCGTTGGTAGTGGGCATTACTAGTCTTAAATACACGGTGTTCAATAGATAATTTAATGCTAGGATTTTTGATACAAACATCCACTTTTCAGCAAATCAGTTATGTGCTGCACACGACAGTATTTATTGGTTCAAATGTTTAGATTGTACTCTGGGGGAAACGCATTATAAGTAACGCAAGTTAGGCCTGCGTAATATGACTTTTTCCAAGTAACTAGTGAAGTAACGCATTACTTTTTAATCGACAAGAAAATATCTGAGTTACTTTCCCACATTTATTGATTAAAAGCTCTCCTGTCCCCATGTTGAGAGAAATTGTAAGATGTTCCTTTAATTCTAGAATAAATGTGAACATGCATTAATTCATCTCACTCTTCAAAATGAATAAAAACACTGAAATTCAACACAAACCTGCAATAATTAAATATGTTCAATAATACAAATATCCTTTATCTATTTAATCACATTTTATTAATCTTCCATGATCCAATTCATCCATACTAATAAGCAAAAATGACTCAAGATAATCTAACATTTTCCTTTTTTTATTGCTGAAGAGTTTCTGCGGTCTACTATACAGACGTCAGTTTACTTTTCTCTAAGCCTGAGGCTTTTGCTGTAAAAAGGCTTTTACATTTGACAAAAATACAATTTTTTATATTAAAAACAAACAAGCAAGCCCTGCCCAAAAGTAACGCAGAAGTAACAGAATGCATTACTTTCCATAAAAAGTAACTAAGTAACGTAATTAGTAACTTTTTTAGGGAGTAACTTTATATTGTAACGCTATAGATGATGATATTGTGACAGTCAGGTTATAGCAGGTTAGCGTTGGTGATGATGGTGTCTGTGGTCAGTGATGACTAGTCCACTGCGCAAGCTGACGTGCGAATGAGACGCACCTGAGCGTGAAGAGAGCAGTGCTGAGATCAGTCTGAGCCCGTCTGATGATCACAGATCTGAGCTGGAGCTCCTGTGATGGAGGTTCTTCATGGGTTCTGTCCTGTGTTCTCAGATCATGGCGGCGCTGAAGCGTGTGGACGGAGCATGGAGCTGCCCCGCTGTGACATGAACAACTGTGAGATTACAAACACGTGAACATGAGAAACACATGCATGTGTCCATGAGGAGGACGTCTCACCATCAGACCGCGATCTAGAGTCTCGTGTGCGGGTTAGTTCAGATCCAGATCAGGTCATGGTCAGATATCTAAAGCTGTTTGCTCCTATTATATTTGTGTTTTTGTGGTTTCAGATGAACACGCTGAGGGAACATCTCCAGGATCAGCAGCTGTTTGAGGAACAGCAGTTCAAACCAGCGGGAAATCAATGCATTTCTAATGCGTGCCACTGCTCCCAACCTGCATTTTTTGCCATTTCACTCAGAAATGTGTTTGATATCACAAGGGTTCATGTTTATGAAATTGAGATTTAAACATTATCTGAAAGCTGAATAAATAAGCTTGTTAGGATAGGAAAATATTTGGCTGACAATCTGAAGGTGGGGAAAAAAAAAACAAAATACTGAGAAAATCACCCTTAAAGTTGTCCAAATGAAGTTCTTAGCAATGCATATTGCTAATCAGAAATTAAGTGTTGATATATTTACAGTAAGAAATATAAAAATATCTTCATGGTATGTGATCTTTACTTAATATCTAATGATTTTTGGCATAAAAGAAAAATACAAAATAACCGGGCTATTTAAGACTGGTTTTGTGCTCCAGGCTCACGTATAATTAGTCACGATTTCTGTTTTATGCCATTTGATGAGTTTCTACATCATTATGTGAGCGCTGGTTAGTTCTGACCGTGTTAGTGATTTGTGTTTCTGTCAATAAAGCTTCTGATGTGCATTGAAGATTCTGGTGTTTTTAAGATCTCAAACCTTCTGCTTGAAATAATTTTCAGCAGTTTAATTCTCTATTAATCTCTTCTTGGTTTTACTTTTTTTTTTCGTTTTATGTGTGTTTTCCAATTATTTGTCTTCTGTAAACACTATATGTGACCCTGGACCACAAAACCAGTCATAAGGGTCAGTTTTTGTTCAATTGATGTGTGGTTTGTTAGGATAGAACAATATTTGGCTGAGACACAACGATTTGAAAATCTGGAATCTGAGGGTGCAAAATATTGAGAAAATTGCCTAAAAAGTTGTTTAAATTAATTTCGTAGTAATGCACATTACTAATAAAAAAAAATAAGTTTTGATATATTTACTGTAGGAAATTTACCAAATATCTTCATGGAACATAATCTTTACTTGATATCCTAATGATTTTTGGCATAAAAGGAAAATGGATCATTTTGACCCATACAATGTATTTTTGGCTATTGCTACAAATATACCTGTGCTGCTTAAGACTGCTTTTGTGCTCCAGGGTTTCATTTTTACTTGTGCTTTAAAATAGTGTTTGACCTCCCATTATTAATCTGATGTGTGTACCTTGATTATATCACAATAAAGAGTCCTCCATCATTATGTTCTTATATGAGTCCTCTGTGTTTATGAGATCGTGGCGATGTAATGTTGATGTAAATTAGAGCAGGAGCATGAGTTTCGAGTCCTGTTTCTGAAGATCTTCATCAGCTGGTTGAGTTGGTGGATCTCCAGGAACAGGATAACCCTGGTTTAGATGATGGAGGATCTTCAGTTGTGTCCAGCAGAGGGCAGCACTGCTTCTCCATCCTGACTGATGTTCACATGTGTTTCTATAAATTGATTCATTGATTAAGAGTCATTCTTGATTTAAAACTGCTGGACTGATAGTCTGAAGGTGAATATGAGGTATTGAATTTAAGTGATAGTTTATCCATAAACTGATCATTCATTTACTCTCATTTCACTCTAAAGCTGCGGAATGCTAAAGAATAAAATTAAATGCAATGCAATAACGTGAGAACATAAAACACACGAGGCATGCAGACAGAGGAAGATGTCTTTAATATTAGGTTTAATACTTTCAGACAGGTTCAGATGTTCCACTTTCTAGTTTAGTCTGATGCAAACGTGATTCAAGTGTTGATTTTGGGGAAGTGTTGGGGAATTGTTCAGACACAAGCTGTGAAAATATTCCACCCTGTTAGGGGCATATAAATAGTTCTCTTAAAATGTTAATAATGTAAATGCTAATCAATAATGAGCTTTTCTTGGATGATACATGTCCCTTATGCCACGGTAGTATTTTTTATTCTTGAAACAATTACAAAACAATTATTGATGAATAAAATATGTCTTGATTTTTAAGAACAGGCACTTTTTCTGTGCCCATTTTTCTCAACAGGATGGTAAATAATACAAAAATTATGTTCAAAAACATATATATGCTGTTAATGCTCCTCACCTCATGAAATAAGACAAACCTATGCCAAATATTTAACTGTGCTGTCAAATTATTATTTAAAATGACTTGTCTAACAGGGTGGAACACTAGGATCTAACAGTGGATGAGCTTTCCGTCATTGTCCTGCATTGTTTTTTGTTTGATTGTCCATATTGTAGCTACAATTATCTCTGTTACCTTTGTTCGTTGATTTGATATCTTTGTTTGCTGCTGTGACTGAAAGACCTGCTGCTGCTCATCTCTTTAAGTTTATTTAAGACATTATTTAACTCATTTAAGACTGCGATCATGAGGATGCCAGACAAAACAGCATTAAAATATTTTTATATCCCCCCACTCGGCTGTCTTTTTTCCTCCAAGCTTGGGTTCTGGAATTTCCACCCTGTTAGGTTTGGAGACCTAACATAACAGAGTTGAATCTAACAGGGTGGAAATTTTGGAGCAACATTCAGAGATAACTGTGTCAGATATGTAAAAATTTTTGACCAGACAAACATTCTCCATAACATATAGTCTAACAGGGTGGAACTTTAAGACTGTGACAAGCAGGATAGCATTAAAAAAAAAAAAAAAACTAAAAAAAAAAAAAGGTGAGAGTTGACGCTTACTTCAATTTGTACCGTTGAATTCAAGTGGGAAAAATGAACAATATCATTTCCTGAAAATGGTCTCAATGGAATTGCAGTCTTTTTGGAAGGTGAGAAAACACATACTAACAGGGTGGAAGGTGACTTTATTTAAACATTTTTTAATGACTCGCCCTAGTGGGTGGTCTTTTTTCCTCCAAGCTTGGGTTCTGGAATTTCCACCCTGTTAGGTTTGGAGACCTTTGAAGTTGGCCGTAGCTCTTTGAGTGATCAACATTCAGAGATAACTATGTCAGATATGTAAATTTTTTTGACCAGACAAACATTCTCCATAACATATAGCCTAACAGGGTGGAACTTTAAGAGTGTGACAAGCAGGAAAGCATTTAAAAAACTAAATAAAAAAGAAGTGGAGTGAAAGTTGACACTTACTTCAATTTGTAAGGTTGAATTCAAGTGGGAAAAATCTCTTCCTGAAATGGAATTGCAGTCTGTTTTGGAAGGCGAGAAAACACATACTAACAGGGTGGAAGGTGACTTAAGGGACACTGTAAATTATTGAAAATTGTAAAACAAAACAAAAAATCTAGATGTAAATAATGTATGATCAGATGCTTTAAAATAGTGTTTTACCTCCCATTATTAATCTGATGTCTGTACCTTGATTTTATTACAATGTAATCTCTGTGTTTTTGAGACTGTGGTGATTTTTCCTTGATGTAAATTACAGTCCTGCTTCTGAAGATTAAGTTTAGCCTAGTCTATAACATTATTTACAAAACTTTGAACCTAACCTGTTGAATCTAACAGAGTGGATATTTTTGAGCCATTTCTTATAAATATGTGACTGTAAGTAAATCACACAGAGACAGAAAAGTCAGTGTATAACAGGATTGATCCAGCTGCTGATGTGATGAGTGTGTGTGACGTTCAGCAGACAGGTGCAGGAGTGAAGGACACACACATGAACACACGCTTTGACACACGAATGAATGAGTGCTGCGCAGATGAAGATGTTCCCATGGAAACTGGACAGTCAGCACATCTGCAGCCGTCTCTGTCTGCTCCAGTCAAACTCACACACACCTGCACTCACATGTTCAGCTGACTGCTGTAGAACACAGTGTGTGTGTGTGTGTGTGTGTGTGTGTGTGTGTGTGTGTGTGTGTGTGTGTGTGTGTGTGTGTGTGTGTGCGTGTGCGTGTGTGCGTGTGTGCGTGTGTGCGTGTGTGCGTGTGTGCGTGTGTGTGTGTGTGTGTGTGTGTGTGTGTGTGTGGGTGTGTGTGTGGGTGTGTGTGTGGAATACCAAAACATAATTTTCATTCATGCACTTTTCAGAATCTTTTATCCAAAGTGACATGCGCTGCATTTGATCAGTTCATGCATTCTCTGGGAATCGAACCTTGACTTTGGGGTTGTCAGCATTTGATCTGAGGGAAATGCTCAGTTTACACTCAGGTTTGAGCACAGATGACCTCATACACACTCACACACTGACCGAGAAACAGACACAACGCTGATGGTGAATTATCAATGATGCTGAGAGGAATAAAGCAGACAGACAGACAGGTGTTTGCTCAGTTGCTGTAATCCGTCTAATGGCCGCTGTGAATTGTGTGTTTGATGGCAGAATGAGCAAATAAACCAACATGTGAGAGCTGCCAGATACTCTGATTGAGCCACTCAAACACACACACATATCTAATTAGTGATTATAAATACTAACTCAACCAGAAAACTGACTGCATATTTCTATTTCATTAGTGACCCTGGAGCACAAAACCAGTCTTAAGTAGCACAGTATATTTGTGGCAATAGCCAACAATGTATGGGTCAAAATGATCCATTTTCCTTTTATGCCAGAATTCATTAGGATATTAAGTAAAGATCATGTTCCAAATATATTTTTCCTATCATTTTCTACCACAAATATATCAAAACTTAATTTTTGCTTAGTAATATGCATTACCAAGAACTTCATTTGGCCAACTTTAAAGGTGATTTTCTCAATCTTGTGATTTTTTTGCACCCTCAGATTCCAGGTTTTCAAATCTGGAATCCTAGTCTAACAAGCCATACCTCAGTCGAAAGCTTTTTATTCAGCTTTCCGATGATGTATAAATCAAAAAGGAAGTGACTTATTTTGTGGTCCAGGGTCACATTTGCATATTATGTTTTTACAAACAAGGACATCATGTCCCCAAAAGGAGATTTTCTCAGGTTTAACTCACTTCTGAACTACAGAGTGTTATTTCTTGTTTAGAAGAAATTTTACAAAAGCAAACATTGTGTAATGTTACTGTAATCAATGTGTTTAGCTCATTGTTTTTAAGTGTTGGGTGAAAATATTTGAGAAGATTTGAGACTGTATGAGAGTTTTGCTCCTTTCGGTGCATTTTAAATGTGAAATTAACAGCAGTGCTGAGATGAAAGTTTGTTAGGCGTCTGGTGTAGAGAGCAAAAAATACATTCTATGGGTTAAAATGATCAAATTTTCTCTCATGCCAAAAAATCATTAGGATATTAAGTAAAGATCATATTCCATAAAGATATTTTTCCTAGCATTTCCTACCGTACATATATCAAAACCTAATTTTTGATTAGAAATATGCATTGCTAGGAACTTCATTTGGACAACTTTTAAGGCGATTTTCTCAATATTCAGATTTTTCTTGCACCTTCAGATTCCAGATTTAGGGTTAGGGTTAGGGTTAGGGTTAGGTTAGGTATTGTAGGTACTGTATCTCAACCAAATATTGTCCTATTGTCATAACAAACCATACATCAATGGAAATCTTATTTATTCAGCTTTCAGGCGATGTATAAATCTCAATAATAAAAAAACACTTATAATTGGTTTTGTGGTCCAGGGTCACATATGTATTCTCAGAGCATGGACAACACAGTGAGCCATAAATGAAGTGCTGAACTTTTACCTTTTATTGCATTATTTAAAACAATTGTTTTTCTCTCTCTTTCAATGCATTTTAATAAAAAATGATTTTATTTGATGCAAATTTGATTTCCATATTTCTCCTTCATTTTTCTGCTTGTGTGCCGAACGTGCCTTTGGTGTTTTGCTTTGCTTGTGTTCAGTCTGATGCTGATGGTGTGTGTGTGTGTGTGTGTGTGATGTGAGGCATGTAGACATGAGGAGCACAGACACATCAACTGCAGCACCATCAGCCAGAGCCGCAGCCAATAAGGAAGCCGCCTTGGCGTGACGTCACCGCATTGTATTCTAAATTCATAAATCTTCTTGATCTCTCGCTCTCTGTGCCGCACTGGCTGCTGCTGCTCCGGCGCTCGCCGTCCTGAATGTAAAGTGTGTCCTCTGCTCTGCTCTGGAACACCGCTGTCTAAAAAAAGAGGCTAATTTGCCTGAGTGGCTCCTGCTGTCTCATCCCAACCTCAGGGAGACGATCTGAGCAGTAATGCAGTGATTACAGTATACGGCTGTCGTGAGCGTTACGCTGCCGCTGACATGTAAACGAAGGTTAATGTTCGGGTGCTGTAATGCTCAAACATCTCTAACGCTGAATCCATCGCAAGAGGGAGACAGTCGCCTTGGTAACAGCAGGATCCGTCCAGCTTCAGCACCAGCTGCAGAACATCCATCAGTCTAAGGTGAACTGCTCACTACTAAGAAATACCACACATTTATATCGTTTTAATGACATAAAACAGCGAAAATGTGATCTAACTCTTATTTTGCGCTTTTAAAGACTGAGATGAGACTCTCTGGGCCTTCAGCTCCAGATGTTGAACATGTTCCTCACGCATCTGGAGGAATAACATCCGCATCGGTCGAATTCTTCGAGGAATTCTGAAGAACCGCGAGGTTCCTGACGCCAAACTGAAGCGCAGTTGAAGAGTCTCGCAGCAACAAGCGGCACCGCAGACAGACAGACAGACAGACAGACAGACAGACAGACAGGAGGACAGACAGACGAGAACCTCCATCTGCTGGAACCCGACACCGAGCAGAAAGACGGAATAGGATCAGATGTTCGCTTTCCTCCGTCGTCCGTGAGAGGAGCAGCGCTCGACCGTTCGGTGAGGGGGTTTGGTTCATCCGTCGTGATTCGGTTTTTTCCCACTTGTACGTGTGGTTGATGGCGCGGGTGGGCTGCGGATCGGGCACCGGGTGTGATGTGAGCGCTTCGGCGGACAGGAGAACAGCAGGGCTGCTGTGGAGCGTCGCTTCTTCCGAGCGGATTGCCATCGCGTGATGCTCGCTTGCGCTTTTCCTCTCGAATCATTCGACGGAATAAAGGCCACCTATGGAAACTGGGGACCAGAATTTTAGGAAAAAGGCAAGCGAGTGATTTTATGTTTCATGATTTTCTTTTTTTAATCCGCTTCTTTGATAATCGCCAGGATGGATTGATTTCATTGACGCGTTGAACGATTTTCACCCTTAAACTGTTTTTGATTTCAACGCTTTGAATCCATTGTTGGAATATTAGATTGATGGATGTGCGCGCGGACAACGGCACCGGGGACACGCGCACGCCACTGCTCGAGCGGCAGCGGTTCGCCAACGTGAAGGATTCACATTTTCACCGGGAGCCTTCAGTCTCTCTCTCATGCCCTTAGACCAAAACCGAGAACAGGCCAGATTGAGTGAGGATGAGTTTATCGTTTGGCAGCAGGTTAATGTTTGGAGTGTCACTCAAGTCCATCATCATCATCATCATCATCATCATCATCAGACTAATGAGTTGCATTAGTATGTAGGTGCAGGTAGAAGCGGCCTGCGGTTTGTCTTCCTTATCGTTTGATTCGCCAACCCTCGAGGGCCCTCGGTCTCTCAGGCCCCGTGTTTCTTCTTACTTTGTCCCCTTAAATCTACAACTATTTATTTCCTATACATCAAACGGAAAGGGGGCTCCCCTTTCGTAGAATGCGGCAACATGGGCGTGTTTGAGCGCGGAGTGCAGATGCTCCTGACCACGGTGGGCGCCTTCGCCGCCTTCAGCCTGATGACCATCGCGGTGGGAACGGACTACTGGCTGTACTCACGCGGGGTCTGCAAAATAAAGACTAGCAACGAGAACGAGACCAGCAAGAAGAACGAGGAGGTGATGACCCATTCTGGCCTCTGGAGGACCTGCTGTCTGGAAGGTAGGAGCACTGAGAAGAACCGTTCAATGGAGGAGTTCTGAAGAACGTTCATGCAACTCTTCATAGTTCATACGACCATGAAAGCATCACAACGGCTGTCCATATGACTTGTGTGCTCCAAGTCATACAATGAGGAACAGATTCTAATTTAAGACATTATTCACTGAAAATCTTCCCATGCAAAGACAAAAAATGCACTGATTTTCTTACTTAGATTTTTTGTCTTTGTTTCCAGCCAAAATATCTGAAAATTCTTAAATCAAGATGGATTTTCTAGACGAAAAACAAATATGTTTTTGTTTTCAGAAAAAAACCCAAGCCAAAATTAATTGATTTTTTGCTTAGAACATGCAAAATAATCTGCCAATGGGGTAAGAAAAAAATCGCATTTCAAACAGAAAACAAGATTATTTTTCTTAGCCCGTTGGCAGATTATTTTGCTTGTTTCAAGAATTGCTTTTCCTAAAAACAAGACAATTATTTTTACTCGTCTAGAAAATCCTTGATTTAAGGATTTTTAGATATTTTGGCTGGAAACAAGACCAAAGCTTTTTTTTTTTTTTTTTTTTTTTTTTTGCAGTGTGGATCACTGACAGATTCTTTGGGGAACCAAAAATGGTTCTTCTGTGGCGTCCTTGACCTTGATTTTCAAATGAGTGAAGCACACAAGTCATATGAGCTACATCTGTGATGCTTTTATTGTCTTTCTCAGAGGTTCACTATGAAGAGCTGCATTACGATTCTTCCAAATTTCATCTTTTTGTTCTATGGCAAAAATGCCATCATTGTTCTGTCCACATTGATGTACAGATGTAAACACACACACATGCTGCTGCAGGATTGACAGCTGACGGTGACTCTCTGGAGCAGCAGGATGAAGCTGAATGAGTTTATAATTTAGATTAGTTCAGGTCAGACCCCGATCGTACCAAATCAGTTTTGTTTCCCCACAGACTGAACTCCTGCAGGATTGTATTAAAGGAATAGTTGACCCAAAAAAAAGAAAATGTGCTGTAAATGTGCTCACCCTCAGGCCATCTGAGATTAGGATGAGTTTGTTCCTTTACCAGATTTGGCAAAATGTGTCATTCCATCACTGTCTCACCAATGGATCCTCTGCAGTGAATGGGTGCCGTCAGAATGAGAGTCCAAACAGCTGATGAAAACATCACAATAATCCACAAGTAATCCACTCAATTAACATTTTGAGACGACAAAAGCTCAAACAAATCCATCATTCAGGCTTTTAAAAATAAAACACGAGTCCATAATCAATAATATCGCTTCCTCCATTGAAACTGGTCTGAATCAGGAGAGAAATCTGCACAGATCCAGAACCATTTACAAGCCAAAACAGCTTTAAACAAATATGTGGCTGGATTTTGGTCTGAGAGACAACAGGAGATGGACTTTTTCACTGGAGGAAGCATTATTATGGATTATGGACTCATATTTTAGTGATGGATTTGTTTCTTTTGTCTTGTCAAGATGTGAACTGAGGGACTGGAGAGGTGTGGATTATTGTGAGGTTTTTATCAGCTGTTTGGACTCTCATTCTGACGGCACCCATTCACTGCAGAGGATCCATTGGTGAGACAGTGATGGAATCACACATTTATACAAATCTGATGAACAAACAAACTCATCCTAATCTCGGATGGTGAGCACATTTTACAACATGTTTTCATTTTTGGGTGAACTACTCCTTTAATTCAGACATTCTGATTTGTAGTTTGTGATTTTTTTTTTTTTTTTTTTGTTCTCCAGTGAACAGACCGTGGCTATGCATTTTTGAAGTATTCAAACTTTTTGGCAGTAAAAAATACTGTGCTTGTTTAACGCATTTTATCATGTTAAAATCCATAAAAACAAAAAAACCTGTTCACAGAATAAAGTATAACTATATAGTTTCTACTATAAAGTCTTAATGCTTTGAATTTCCTCACTGAAGTGATCTGGAGATACACTGAGAAGGTGATTTGTGCTCCAGTCAGCAGTTTATAACATCAGCCAAACAGTTATAGTGATATATGAGGAATCTGATGGCACCGGCTGATCAATTCATCCAATGAGGCCTGACATCAGTTGCTCTCATTAATTTCTGGCTGATATTTAGTTTATTGAGTATCTCCAGAATGATTAGTCTGAGGGAATGTATTAATGAAGGGGTTTGGTGATTCTCTGTAGCTGTGCATCCTCTGCCTTTATATTTAGTTATCCAAATAACAATCTAAATAACACTTAATTTAACGTTGCAAAACTGAAATGATGCACTGAATAATTCATGGGTTTATTTCCACACTGATGGCTGTAGGGCAGTGATGTTAATAACAGAATGATCTGAATTCAGCATCAGTCTTTCCTCTTACAGGATTCCCTTTGTTTTAGTTGTTGTTGTGTGTCTTTAGTGAAGCCTGGGTGATCAGCTCATTCACATACAGGTAAAGATCAGACCAACCAAACTCTAAAATATGATCCAGCATCCATCTGTAAGTGCACACAGATTCATCAGCTACTAATTTTCATGTTCGGTTGTGCATGACACTTCCTGATGACTATTTCTGTGGCTTTCTATGGAGGGAGGATCAATGGTGTGTCCGGAGGGCAGGAGGAACAGGAAACAGCAGCGTTTGATGGCCTGTTATGTCACCTGTGACCTCTGTGACCTCACTGGACCATCTGACATCCTCTGTAGTCTCATGCTGACATTAGCATAAAAACGTTTTTTTTTTTCTGAATAGATCATACATGGATGAAACTCTGAAGAGCAGTTTCTCACTAGCAATAATATTTGGGTTCAGTATTTTTTTTCTTTTATCAATGCATTAAACTGATCGAAAGTGACAGTAAAGATATTTTTAATATTTCAAATAAATGCGGTTCTTTTGAATATCTATTCATCTCAGGAAAAATAAAGTGCATCATGGTTTTCACAAAAATATTGGACAGCAACATTGCTAATAATCAGAAACGTTTCTTGAGCAACAAATCAGCATATTAGAATGATTTCTGAAGCATCATGTGACACTGAAGACAATTCGCATAAATAAATTACAGTTTAACAGATATTCACATAGAAAACAGCTTTTTTAACTGTAATAATATTTCACAATTTTTACTGTATTTTTGATCATATAAATGCAGTTTTGATGAGCATAACAGACAAAAATATTAAAAATATCACAAAAAAGTCACAAGTAATTGGTTTACATTAGGAATGATACAGTAGTCAACATTTGAAGTGGATCAAAACCTTGCATCAAAGTCATTCTAAAACCAAAACAATACCTGTTCTTGTCTTAGGACAGCTTTGATTCACTTTTTTGATCCACTCTCAAATGTTGACTACTGTAAATCCTGACAGCTGTTGAATCTGTAAATGATGTGTTGTTGCAATCAGTGTTGGGGAAAGTTACTTTTAAAAGTAATGCGTTACAATATTGAGTTACTCCCTACAAAAGTAACTAATTACGTTACTTTGTTACTTTTTTATGCAAAGTAATGCGTTACGTTACTTTTGCGTTACTTTTTAAATCTGGGCAGGGCTTGCTTGTTTGTTTTTAATATAAAAGTTGTATTTTTGTCAAATGTAAAAGCCTTTTCACACCAAAAGCCTCAGGCTTAGAGAAAAGTAAACTGACGTCTGTACAGTAGACCGCAGAAGAACAAATGTCAATTCTTCAGCAATAAAAAAAGGAAAATAAATGTTAGATTATCTTGAGTAATTTTTGCTTATTAGTATGGATGAATTGGATCAGCGAAGGTTAATAAAATGGGATTAAATACATAAAGGATATTTGTATTATTTAACATATTTAATTATTACAGGTTTGCATTGAATTGAACTGTTTTTATTCATTCTGAAGAACACTGTATCTGTTTTTTTTAGTGAGATGAATTAATGCATGTTCACATTTATTCTAGAACTAAAGTAACATCTTACTCACAATTTCTCTCAACATGGGGACAGGAGAGCTTTTCATCAATAAATGGAGGAAAAAGTAACTGGCATTACTGATTTGAAAAAGTAACTCAGATATTTACTTGTCAATTAAAAAGTAATGCATTACTTTACTAGTTACTTGGAAAAAGTCATATTATTACGTAACTTGCGTTACCTCCAACACTGGTTGCAATAGTGACTGAATTTGATTCATTTGCATGTAATTCTGCGTGATTATAAATGAGCGAGAGAATCAGCCAATCAGCTTCAAGGTGTTTTTTCAAAAGCAGCTGGATCTGGAAACCGATGACAAGCAGTGAGTTAGAGCCGAAGAATGATTCGATTAGGATGACATCAGATACATGCGCTGCTCTGAGCTCATCTGTCTGTCAGCAGCTCTGAGACCAGGATGCTTTCATCTCTCCCTGGACATTTACAGATAAAGCTTTTAACCTTTGACCCCCCCAGGGTCGGCTCTATTTCGGGTTGCTATGGATACTGTCTGATGGTGTAAAATCAGGTCTTTCAGTCAGGTCTGGTTCAACCAGTTGAGCTGAGGTAGCAGAGTTTTAGAAAATACCACTCTTTGGTTTAATTTATAGTTTAATTATAACGTCATTTAAAATTTGAAATGCTACTCTGTTGTGTAGTGCATTGAACAATGAAAAATCTCCATTTTCTCCTACTAACATCCGAACAGGAGATTACAGACATCCTCATAAATCACATCGGTGTGATAACAATGGCATCGTGACAAATGCCTTTAATTACACATCTGTGATAGTTGAATATAATGAAAATAAATTAAAAGCATCACCATATTTGTTCGAAAACCAGATAAGTTACAGTTAGTGCTGTTTCATGAACCATTACTCATGCTACATGTAGAATTATAACACTAAGGCCTGGTTTCACACTGCAAACAAATGTTTTTCCTACTTAGATTTTTTGCCTTGTTTCCAGCCAAAATATCTAAAAATTCTTAAATCAAGAAGGATTTTCTAGACGAATAAAAATTATTGTCTTGTTTTCAGACAAAACTAGTCAAAATGAAGTGTGTTTTTGCTTGAAACAAGCAAAACAATCTGCCAATGGGGTAAGAAAAATAATCATGTTTTCTGTTTGAAATAAGAATTTTTTTCTTACCCCATTGGCAGATTATTTAGCTTGTTCTAAGCAAAAACACACTTCATTTTGACTTGCTTTTTCTGAAAACAAGACAATAATTTTTACTTGTCTAGAAAATTCTTCTTGATGTAAGAATTTTTTGATATCAAAAAATCTAAGTAAGGAAAGCATTTTTTTGCAGTGTAAGACAAGACTTTTTTGCAGTGAACTCCTCCTGTTCCTGTGAGAGCAGATTCAGATGAGCCGGACCACATTTATGTCAGAGGAGAAAGAGTGTGTGAGCTAAAGACGTTTCACAGTTACAGGATACTAGAGATCAACGTGTGTGTGTTTCTCCTCAGACTCTCATACAGTTATTACAGTCAGTCTATCAGAGTTAGACTTAACATCTGGACGAGTGACACAGATGAGGCTGTTTATTAGTGTGAGACACACAGACCGACCGACAGACAGACGGATACTGAGACATTTCCAGCTCCACTGAGAACATTTCACACCTGCTAAAGGTGATGACAGTCCACAGCGTAACACACCAGACCAGTGTGTGTGTGTGTGTGTGTGTGTGTGTGTGTGTGTGTGTGTGTGTGTGAGAGAGAGAGCCCATCTCAGAGATCAGTGGAATAAGGGTAATCCTGTTAGACATGCTCCTAATCACTGACACACACTCACGTGTGGAGAACAGTGAATTATGTAATGCAGTTATGCAACATACATGCGTACAGCAGCCGCAGCTGAGAGAGAGAGAGAGAGAGAGAGAGAGAGAGAGAGTCTGTACAGAGAAACACAGTCATCCTACAGGGGTCAGAGATCATGTGACAGGGGTCAGAGGTCAGAGGTCAGCTGAAGGTTCTGCACTCACAAACTCACATCAGCAGCAATACTCATCATTTAGAGCTGGAGGAGGAATGATAATGCTGACCTGCTCTACCTTTTGGGAAATATTTGTATTATTATTATTACTATTATTATTATTATTATTAATATTGCATAAGGTGTAAAACGTGCCATATTGGCTGTGCGGATCACTCCGTTGTGGCGACCCCTGATAAAAAAGGGAGCAAGTCAAAAGGGAGAGAGATTATTGTTATTAATTTATTTATAATGTATTTTCAAATTTTTTTTAGAATATAAACTATATATAATATATAAATATAATAGTTATCTTATTAAATATAATATTTTCTATGATATTTGTAGATTTAGGAGATTTGCACACCTAAGATGCATTTATTTGGTAAAAATGAAAATAAAAAATACAGTAAAAACAATGAAATACACTGCAAAAAAGATAGATTTTTTTGTCTTGATTCCAGCCAAAATATCTAAAAATTCTTAAATCAAGAAGGATTTTCTAGACAAGTAAAAATTATTTTCTTGTTTTCAGAAAAAACAAGTCAAAATTAAGTGAGTTTTTGCTTAGAACAAGCCAAAAAATCCTCCAATGGGGTAAGAAAAAAAAATCTTATTTCAAACAGAAAACAAGATTATTTTTCTTACCCCGTTGGCAGATAATTTTGCTTGTTTCAAGCAAAAATGTACTTAATTTTGACTTTTTTTCTGAAAACAAGACAATAATTTTTACTCGTCTAGAAAATCCTTCTTGATTTAAGAATTTTTAGATATTTTGGCTGGAATCAAGACATAAAATCTAAGCTAGAAAAGCATTTTTTGCAGTGTATTATTATTGCAATGTAAAATAGCTGTTTTCTATGTTTTCTATCTGTTCAACTGTAATTGATTTCTGTGATCAAAACTGGGTTTTCAGAATCATTACCCCAGTCTTCAGTGTCACATGATCCTTCAGAAATCATTCTAATATACTGATTTGCTGTTTAAGAAACGTTTCTGATTATTAGCAAAGTTGAAAACAATTGTGCTGCCCAGTTTTTCTTGTGGAATCCGTGACACAGTTTATTTTTCAGTATTCACAGATAGTTCAAAAGAACTGTTTATATACTGTTTTAAATATAATTTTGTTTTTATTGTCACTTTTGAACAATTTAATGCATCCTTCTCTCTTAATACAAAAAATAAAGGTTCTTTATTGGCATTACAGTTTTTTTACAGACGCTAGGACACATTTCTCAATACTTAGGTCACTTTTGCAAAACTCTTCACACAATTCTCCTAACCGACTTTCAGCTTGGCAAAGCAGTTCATTTCACATTCAAAATGCACTACAACTACCAAAACACTTTATTCAGGTCTCAAATAAACTCTTTCTTCCAGAACACTAGCAAAGGTTGACAGAAGACAAACACACTTTGTCACCCACAAAACAATGAGCTAAAAAACACTAACAACATGCAGCATTACACAGTGTTTTCTTGTGTAAAACAAGGACACATCTCTGTTTATAACTACAATATATGTTACTGGAATGAATCAGACATGATGCAGAATTCGTCAATATTTTATGTTGTTTATTTATTTTTATTTTTTTGCACTAAGTAATTCCAAAATACAAGAATTTGTATACACACCATCCACTGATACAGATACAATAGTAATGCTAATCTACTGCATTTTAGATTTGAAAATGTTTCAATAAAATATTGCTGTTGAATTTTGCTGTCTTGTTCAGTTTTGCATTATGTTATTGTTTTGAACATAAGTTTAACAGTTTTGCAAACAGTATGTAAGCACGTGCAAAATGTCCTGTACGTACAAAGACTTTTGTCAGTTGTTGTGTCTGAGTGAGAAAAGAATTCATGAAATTTGAGAGATGTAGTCATTGAATGCATTTTGTGCCAAAACAATGATAATTGATCCTCAGTTTAGCCCACATAGACTTCTGTTGTGCTCACTGTGTCAAGAGTTTTGCAAAAGTGACCAAAGTATTGAGAAATGTGTCCTAGCATCTGTAAAAAACTGTAATGGCTCCACGAAGAAACATGAACATCCATGTAAGCTTTCAAATACAGAAAAGGTTCTTCATGGTGGAAAAAGGTTCTTGAGATTTAAAAAAAAATGGTTCTTTTAAGAACTGTTCACTGAAAGGTTCTTTGGGGAACCAAAAATGGTTCTTCTATAGCAGGTGTGCTCAACCCTGTTCCTGGAGATCTACCTTCCTGCAGAGTTCAACTCCAACCCTGATCAAACACTCCTGAACCAACTAATTAGAATCTGAAGGAGCACTTGATAGTTACAGACAGGTGTGTTTGACCACTAAAGTCTGCAGGAAGGTAGATCTCCAGGAACAGGGTTGGGCAGTCTATGGCATCACTGCTAAAACACCCCTTTGGAGTCTTTATATTTAAGAGTGTTGATGAATAGAAGCATTCGTTTATTTTGAATGAAAGTCTTACTGAAGTAGCTAAAGTGCAGAGAGATCTGGATGATGTCATGCAGGATATTTGATGAGGTCATTATTGAGCTCTTTTGCCTTAATTTATGTTTCCATGGTAACAGCGTCTTCTCTGATTGGTGGGTGTGAGGATTATGGGTGGGTTAGTTCTTAACTGAGAATTCAGCTGTTAAACACACCAGCAGAAACTGAAATGATCTCTGAACAGCTGCTTGACTAATGTCTCTGTCTCTGTTTCTCAGGTAATTTTAAAGGCATGTGTAAACACATCGATCACTTTCCTGAAGATGCCGACTATGAAGCCGATGCATCCGAGTATTTCCTGCGTAAGTCAAACGTGTGTGTGTGATGATGATGATGATGATGGTGAGATGAAGAGCGTGTGAGAGAGAGAGGGTGAGGATGATGGTTTGCAGCTCAGAGCTGCTGCTGCTCTTTAAAGTCTTTAATTAGGTCACTTATTTCTATAAATATTTCACTGCAGTTTATATGGGTCAAAACTCTGAGATGCCCTGCGCTCTTCATCCTCTCCTCCTCATCCACGCACAATCAAACAGACAAAGACACGTGTTCGATAAAGCACACACTACAGTTTACATGCTCAGAATAAACAGATGATTGTGAAGAGCAGACGTCTGAAGCTGTGTGCCATGTGTTCCTGAACTGACGGATCGATGGGCTCTGAGTGATGTCATGTGACTGACAGGAAGTGGTGACCTCATGTTGTGATGTCATTGGTCAATCAATTATTATGGCACACACACACACACACACACACACTATCCGGCTCATGATTAGAGGTCAGAGTCACGTAATAAAGACATAATCTGACATTTGTGTGATGATGATGATGATGATGATGAAGGAACTGAGCTGAGGAAAGGCAGATGAACTGAACAGAAGACAAACAATATTACACCAATTAAAAAGAGAATGAGTTTCTGAAGTTTGTTTCTGGAATCAGCAGTTTAACACAGAAACGCTGAGCAGAGAAACTGGAGAGACTTTAGAGATGATCTACTTCACACAGGAGACAAGAGACCAGTATGTGTGTCAATCAGATACACTGATGAAGGTCATGTACGTGTGTGTGTGTGTGTGTGTGTGTGTGTGTGTGTGTGTGTGTGTGTGTGTGTGTGTGTGTGTGTGTGTGTGTGTGTGTGTACCTGGTATTCATCACGTTATGGGGACCAAATGTCCCCACAAGGATAGGAATACCAGTAGATTTTGACCTTGTGGGGACATTTCTCAGGTGTGTATTTTCCTCTCACTGACACGATCAAATAGTTATTGCTCTATTTCTTTTTTATTGTAGTATTTATGTATATATACCCTGGGCCACAAAACCAGTCATAAGGGTCCATTTTTTTAAATTGAGATTTATGCATTAATAAAAAAAATCCATTGATAAACTATTAGGGTGCAAAAAAATCTAAATATTGAGAAAATCACCTTTAAAGTTGTCTAAATTAAGTTCTTAGCAATGCATATTACTAATAAAAAATTAGTTTTAAAAATAATTTAAATAAAGTTTTGATATATTTATGGTAGAAAATTTACAAAGTATCTTAATGGAACATGATCCTTATTTAATATCCTAAGGTTTTTTGCAATAAAAGCAAAATTGATAATTTTGACTCATACAATGTATTTTTGGCTATTGCTAAAAAAAAAACTGCTCAAGGGTCACAAAAGTATTATTTGAATACTTAATTCATTTAGGTTTTAGTCATTTTGTTATGTGACTTTTTAAACATTAAAATATTCACATTTAGGTTTATCTGAAATAATTTTATTTTATTTTTTGTCCAATTTTTTTAGTTGGATGTTTTTCAACTAATAATTATTATTATTTATTTCAGCTTTTAAATGGATAAATAATAGATCATAAATGAATCAGAGTGTCTGTATGTTCATGCCAGTTTGATTCTTTAAGGTCTCCAGTGTTATTTTACCATTATGTATATATTATTATCGTTTTTATTAACATTTGAATTAGCTTTTGTTATTATATTTTTAGTTTTCATTAAAATTTGTTGCATTTTTTGTCATTTCTTTTTGTGTGCTTTTGTAATGTTAATTGGGTTACATTTTAAGTTTTAATATTGCTATTTAGGTTCTTTTTTTTATTTTATTTTTTATTATTATTTATTTATTATTTATTTATTTTTTTGCTTTAGGTCAGTTTTAGTTTTTTATTTATATCCAATTAGTAATTTTAGTGCTTTAATTTAATTTTAATTTGCATTCAGTTTTTCATAAAATATTTTTATATTATTTCAGTTTTTTTAAATGTTTTAAGTGTTAGTTTGAGTTAATGACAGTAAGTCTGCATGCCCTGATTTCTAAGACTCAAACAGTGATCTGATCGCAGGAGAAACACGCCCATGTCAAGCTCTAATCTGATTGGCTGAGTGGAGTTTGATTGACTGTTAGAGGGCAGATCCTGATCAGAACATGCTGTGATGTGGATCAGACCAGACTTTCTCTTTCTGTCCAGACATCCAGTGTCTCATGAGGTGATGTGTGTGTGTTTCAGGTGCGGTTCGGGCCTCCAGTATTTTCCCCATCCTCAGTGTCATCCTGCTGTTCATGGGTGGCCTCTGTGTCGCCGCCAGCGAGTTCTACAAGACTCGACACAACATCATCCTCAGCGCAGGAATCTTCTTCGTATCTGCAGGTGAGCGCACATCACGAGCTTCAAGGGTGTATCACTGCTAATTCAGTTCATTCCATTTCGCTTCAGCCATGCAGCTATCCAGAAATGATGAAAATCTAAAAACGTTTTAAGCTCAGTGTGAATGAAATCACAATGTAAATCAGCTTTTTTCACATGCTGTACCTCAAGAACCTTCAGGAGTAGTTCACTTCCAGAACAAAAATGTACAGATAATGTACTCACCCCCTTGTTATCCAAGATGTTTATGTCTTTCGTTCTTCAGTCGTAAAGAAATTATGTTTTTTGAGGAAAACATTTCAGGATTGTTCTCCATATAGTGGACTTCTATGGTGCCCTGAGTTTGAACTTCCAAAATGCAGTTTAAATGCAGCTTGAAAGGACTCTAAATGATCCCAGCTAAGGAAGAAGGGTCTTATCTAGCGAAACGATCAATTATTTTCCAAAAAAAATTTAAATTTATACACTTTTTAACCTCATATGCTCATCTTGTCTAGCTCTGCCTGTATTCCAGTTCAAGACAGTTAGGGTATGTCTAAAAACTCCCATCTCATTTTCTCCTCCAACTTCAAAATTGTCCTACATCGCTGTTTTACCATTTTTTGTAAAGGGCGTTTGATCTTCTTTTGCATGTTCACTTTGTAAGCCCTGGGTCAGTAATTCTGCACCAATTTAGGACAATTTTAAAGTTTGAGGAGAAAATAAGATGGGAGTTTTTAGACATACCCTAACTGTCTTGAACTGGAATACAGGCAGAGCTAGACAAGATGAGCATATGAGGTTAAAAAGTATACAAATTGTACATTTTTTTAGAAAATAACTGATTGTTTCACCAGTTAAGACCCTTCTTCCTCGGATGGGATCGTTTAGAGTCCTTTACAGCTGCATTTAAACTGCATTTTGGAAGTTAAAACTCATGAGCACCATAGAAGTCCACTATATGGAGAACACTCCTGAAATGTTTTCCTCAAAAAACTTAATTTCAATATGACTGAAGACAGAAAGACATGAACATCTTGGATGACAAGGGAGTGAGTAAATGATCTGTAAAGTTTTGTTTGGAAGTGAACTTCTTCTTTAAAGTGGAAAACGTTAGTTGTTGTGATCCAGTGGTGTCGGTTGTGACTGACGTTCTGTGTGTGGATCCTCAGGTCTGAGTAACATCATCGGGATAATCGTGTACATATCAGCCAACGCGGGCGACCCGTCCAAGAGCGACTCGAAGAAGAACAGCTACTCGTACGGCTGGAGCTTTTATTTCGGCGCGCTGTCCTTCATCATGGCGGAGATGGTGGGCGTTCTGGCCGTTCACATGTTCATCGACCGCCATCGGGAGTTACGCGTGGCTCGAGCGCGGACCGGAGGAGGCGCTGGCGGCGGAGACTATCTGCAGGGATCCGCCATCACCAGAATCCCCAGCTACCGCTACCGTTACCGCCGCCGCTCGCGCTCCTCCAGCCGCTCCACCGACCCCTCGCACTCCCGAGACGCCTCGCCCGTGGGACTGAAGGCGTTCGCAGCGCTGCCGTCCACCGATATCTCCATGTACACCCTCGGACGCGGCGGCGGAGACACGCTGAAGACTCCGCACGGGACGCCACCGATGTACAACTCCGAGAGAGAGCCGGACTTCCTACAGGTGCACAACTGCATCCAGAAAGACTCGAAGGACGCCAACCGCCGCACCACACCCGTATGAGAGACGCCGACCCCTACGGCCGACGAGGAGCAGACGGACTCATTTCTAACACTAATGATGACGAGTTTACATGTTGAAGTCCAAAAAAAGAAAAGTGAAATGCATGATTTTCTTATCTTCCATAAACTAACAAGTTTTCAACCACGTGATGAATCAGAGACTTCAGACTGAGAGCTCTTCAGATCTCTTTTCTTCATGATCATTTCATTTTGTCGCACATAAATACTGTGAACCTTTGTGGCCGCCGTGAACCCAGGGAAAAGAAAACGATCCCACAAACCGGCCGTATTAATGTATTAATGATACATGACTCTCTATATATAAATATAAGAAAAGATACATACATGGATATATGAACATCTGTTAATAAACCACACATAGACTTCTTGATTCAAGAAGACACACACAAAAAAAAGAGCAAATCAGAAGTCAATAAAATCATCATGGGTAATAAGAGCTGGATTCATGTTGACTCATTTGCTTGTGTTTGTTCAAACTATCCTAAAAACCTCTCAAGTCGTCAGACTAGACCAAGTAAGACCAACAAACCCACTCAGGCTGGTTTTCAGCAGCATCATAGACTTTAGCATGAATATCAAACTCTCACTCCCTCTGCTGGCCATCACACGAACACACAGGACTGTGTGTGTGTGTGTGTGTGTGTGTGTGTGTGTGTGTGTGTGTGTGTGTGTGTGTGTGTGTGTGTGTGTGTGTGTGTGTGTGCACCTGGTATTCATCACGTTGTGGGGACCAAATGTCCCCACAAGGATAGGAATACCAGTAGATTTTGACCTTGTGGGGACATTTCTCAGGTCCTCATGAGGAAACAGGCTTATAAATCATGCACAATGAGTTTTTTTGAGGAAGTAAAAGTGTGCACAATCTCCTGTGAGGGCTAGGTTTAGGTGTAGGGTAGGTGTAGGGCCATAGAAAGTACGGTTTGTACAGTATAAAAACCATTACGCCTATGGAATGTCCCCATAAAACATGTAAACCCAACATGTGTGTGTGTGTGTGTGTGTGTGTGTGTGTGAGAGAGAGAGAGAGAGAGTGCGCTATCTTTGTGAGGGCCAGTTTTAGATTGGAGTGAGGGCAGTTTTTTAAAGTGAGGACATTTTGGCCAGTCCTCACATTCTGAGGCCTGTTTGAGGGTCAAGACTTGGTTTTATGGATCAGGTTATAATTGGATAAAGGTTAGGTTTGGGGCAGGTGTGCTAAACCCTGTTCCTGGAGATCCACCTTCCTGCAGAGTTCAGCTCCAACCCTGATCAAACACACCTGAACCAATTAACTAGGGTCTGAAGGAGCACTTGTTAATTCCAGACAGGTGTGTTTGATCAGGGTTGGAACTAAACTCTGCAGGATTGTAGATCTCCAGGAACAGGTTTAGGGTAAGGGTTTGGGTGAGGCACTTAAGTTCTGATGAATAGGTTTAAGGTAAGGAGCTAGAGATTACATTGTGTCAGTGTGTGTCCTCATAAACATAGCTATACAGAGTTGTGTGTGTGTGTGTGTGTGTGTGTGTGTGTGTGTGTGTGTGTGTGTGTGTGTGTGTGTGTGTGTGTGTGTGTGTTTGTGCATGAGTATGTGTGATTTATTGTTTTATTTCTCTCAAAACAAATCAGTTTTTTGGTTTTATTGCTGACATTTGTCTTTTACTCCACTCAGGGAGAGACAGTCTGTCCACAAGTGACCTAATGAAGAACAAAAATAACATCTTTATTATGTATTAATTCAGAATGTAATTATGCGACACTGTATCGTGACATTACTAACTTAAAGGATTACTTTACTTCCAAAATAAACATTTTCTGATCATTTAATCACCCCCTTGTCATCCAAGATGTTCATCTTTCTTTCTTAAGTCACAAAGAAATTCAGTTTTTTGAGAAAAACATTCCAGGATTTTTCTCCATATAGTGGACCTCAATGGTGCTCAACAGATTAAAGGTTGAAAATGCAGCTTCAAAGGGCTCAACACGATCCCAGCCGAGGAAAAAAAGTCTTTTCTAATGAAACAATCAGTCATTTTCTAAAACACAACACAGTTTATCCACTTTTTAAACTGAAATGCTCATCTTGTCTGGCTCTGCAATGCACATACATACTCTGTGTATTTCAGTTCAAGACAGTTAGGGTATGTCAAAACAGTGTCATCTCATTTTCTCCTCAAACTGAAAAATCATCCTACATCGCTGCAGAAGTACCGACCCAGAGTTTACAAAGTGAACGTGCAAAGAAGATAAAACACACTTTACAAAAAAAGGTAAAACAGTGATGTAGGATTTTGAAGTTGGTGGAGAAAATAAGATGGGAGTTTTCCGACATACCCTAACTGTCTTGAACTGGAGTACACAGAGTACGCATGAGCATCACAGAGCTAGACAAGACAAGCATTTGTGGTTAAAAAGTATATAAATATGATTTTTTTCTTTAAGAAATTGACCAGTCGTCTCACTAGATAAGACAGTTATTCCTGGCTGGATCATTTAGAGCCCTTTGAAGCTGCACTGAAACTCCATTTTTAACCTTTAATCCATTGAGCACCATAGAAGTCCAAAATCCTGGAATGTTTTCCTCAAAAAACTGAATTTCTTTTCGACTGTTGGATGACATGGAGGTGAGTAAATTGTCAGGAAATTTTTATTCTGAAAGTGGAGTAATCCTTTAAAACTAAAATGACATAGAATGAATGTATAACATGTTTAACTGTAACAAACACACAGATTTGAGGATGTTCATCACAGTTTAGAGAAAGAAACAAGTTTTATTTCATTGAGTTCAGGTCAACAGAAAACAAACACACACATGACTGATTGTCCAGACGAGCGCTGACGAGGCTAAACGAGGCTCTGGATGTTCAGAATCTGATCCTGATAGAGTGAGTGAAACACATGAGCCAGACTCAGGAACGGAGCTTCATACTGTCCGATCTCCTTCTGCAATACACACACAGAGAGAAAGAGAGAGAGAGAGAGAGAGCTTCAGTTCACATGTGCAGCTGTGCAGACAGTGAGAGATAGTGATGATGATGATGGTGATGAAGATGCGGGTGGTTTGGCTCACAGCAGATGTCTCATGATACTCCAGCCCATGACTCTGAGCCCACGACTGAGCAGCGGCGGCGTCCACCTCCCTCCTGGACGACAGATCACACTTATTCCCCACCAGCACACCTGAACACAAACACAGCGGACCTCACTAACACTGACCTCAGGAAGTGACATGTGAGTGTTATCAATGATGGATTAGGGAGATTTTGTGGTTTGTGTCTCTCTAAAACACTGATGCGGTTTGATCAAATGACACTAAATCACTTCACTAAGATCAACAAAACATGATCAAAAATATCATAATGTGATGTGCAGTACTATTTTTAGTATTATTTATATACTACTCAAATTTTAATATTTTCAGTTTTACTTTTAGTTTAATTTTAGTAATTTTGTTAATGTTTTTTATTACATTTAGGGTTACCCTATTGCAATTGTTAGAATGGGCATGGATCAGCGTTCTCTGCGTAATACTGATGGTGCAGACCGAACCGTAAGTCGTAGAGACTTGAAGCTTGGACTGATGGTACTCACACCACCCGATAACGTCACCAAAGCTCGCCCCAATCGGCCTCATGGGGGCACTAAACTACAAAATCGTTTATAACTCCTAAATCGTCGTGAGCACAATCTGAAATTTTCAGGTATTTTGGCTTTTTTGCAAAATATATTTTTTCAAACTAGTCTTAGGTTTTTCTCGATTGGAACCAAACCAGTGCAGAGAGATTCTCTGGAGAGCAAATATCAATAATTATCAAAGAAAGTCCAAAGTTTGAAAGGGGCATGGCCTTGACAGAACTCCTCCTTCCAGACAAATTTGCCTCTAGAACCACTGCTGTCAATCAAATCATTTGTTAAATGATTGAGAAGATGTAAAAAAAACTAATTTTGTGAACTAGTCCTAGGTTTTTCACTCAATCTGGAAAAAAGCACTGTAGTACAATTCTCTGGACTCTCTAGGTCAATAATTATCAACAAAATGTTGAAACTGAAAATTTAAATTGGGGAAGCTATAATGGGGTCATTTAGAAAAAGGGGTCCGTCCGAATTTAGTCAAAATCCTATAAAGCCTAAAGGAGAACTCAAAACTTCACAAAACCTGCTGAGCTCATGCGACAGGTGATTCTAAACAAGCATGCAACGTTTTAAGGAGATCGGACCACAGCCGATGCCATAACATTACAAAACATAATATTTCTAAGGTAAATGACCTGTGTTTGCAAAAGAGGCTTGCTAATGTTTTAAAGTGCTTGAACCCTGGTAATATTTTATTTTATTTTAGCTTCAGTTTTAGTAATGTTAGTACTTTAATGTACTCGGCTTAAGCAATGTTTTGTAAGCATCTAATGTTTTGTACTCAGTTTAATTTGATTAATGTCAATTATTTTTAGTAGTGGCCAATACTGGTGACACTTTGTGTGTGTGACCTCTGACCTGGCACCTGCAGCCCGTTGCAGTGTGATCTGACCCTGTCGATCCAGCGGCTGCAGCTGGTGAACGAGGCTTCGCTGGTGATGTCAAACACCACACACATGACCGACGGCTGACTCCACTGTCACACACACACACACACACACACACACATCATTAGACACACATAGGGTTCACACTGAGTGTATTCCGGCAGTTTTATTACACTCACCATGTTCTCACAGGTGTCTGCAAACGGCTCCCGTCCGGCTGAATCATAGATGTAGAACTCCTGAGAGACAGAAAACACACCAGAAATCAATCAAACTGTCAATGAGCAGGTATGACGTGTGTGTGTGTGTGTGTGTGTGTGTGTGTGTGTGTGTGTGTGTGTGTACCACAGCATCACTGGTGTCTGGGATAGACACTGATTTCTCCAGCAGCTCCACACCAACATTCTGCAAAACACACAATCAATTAATCAATGAATAAGTCATTTGCATCATTAAAGGCACAATATATAAGTTCTTGCCGCTAGAGGGCGCATATTCAAAACAAACAAAGAACCAAAGGCATAGTTTGATGCTCATCAAAAAGCTCAGCAAAGTTCCACTTATTTGATCAAAATTACAGGGAAAAACTAATATTATGGAATGTTATTGCAATTATTTTAATATACTTCAAAATATAATTTATTTCTGTGATGCAAAGCTGAATTTTCATCAGCCATTACTCCAGTCTTCAGTGTCACATGATCCTTCAGAAATCATTCTAATATGCTGATTTATTATTAGAATGATCAATGTTGAAAACAGTTGTGCTGCTTAATATTTTTTTGGAACTGTGATACTGTACTTTTTTCCAGATTCTTTGATGAATAAACAGTTAAAAAGAACAACATTTGTTCAAAATAGAAATCTTTTCTAACAATATAAGTATTTACTATGAATTTAGGACATCCTTGCTGAAAAAAAAGTATGTCTTTCACAGAAAGAAAGTAAAAAATTGATGACCCCAAACTGTGAACAAGTGTTTATTGTTACAAAAGTTTTCTATTTTAAATAAATGCTGTTCTTTTTAACGTTGTATTTATCAAAGAAGCCTGAATAAATCAGCATACTAGAATGATTTCTAAAGGATCATGTGACACTGAATGCTAGAGTAATGATGCTGAAAATTCAGCTTTGCATCACAGAAATATTTTTTTAAGTATGTAAAAAAAATAAAAACACTATTTTAAATTGCAGTTTAATAGTTTTTTTGTATTTTTTATCAAATAAACAGCCTTGATAAGAAGAAAAGTCTCCTTTAAAAAGCACCTTTAAGAAAATTAAATTGTTGATTCAGATGGTAAATATCACATATAATGTTGGGTGTCCATCTTAAAGATAATCACTGTTATATTCAAAAACATGCTTTTAATCAAATCATATCATTAATCATGTAATGCTATTAATCATATCATTTCTGTAGGAATGTTTTTTTTGTTTTTTTTTTGCAATATACTCCATAATGTCATGATGTCTCATGAGTTCTGTATTTGCGCTAAACCTGTGCAGATTCAGCTTGCATGAACTTCAAGAACCACTACGCACAGACGTATGCAAGACATGGGTTTCAGCTGTTGCATTCCTTGTGTCAAGCCACTCTTGAACAACAGACAGCGTCAGAAGCGTCTCGCCTGGGCTGAAGACAAAAAGGACTGGACTGCTGCTGAGTGCTCCAAAGTTATGTTCTCTGATGAAAGTAAATTTTGCATTTCCTTTGGAAATCAGGGTCCTAGAGTCTGGAGGAAGAGAGGAGAGGCACAGAATCCATGTTGTTTGAGGTCCAGTGTAAAGTTTCCACAGTCAGTGATGATTTGGGGTGTCATGTCAGCTGCTGGTGTTGGTCCACTGTGTTTTCTGAGGTCCAAGGGCAACGCAGCTGTATACCAGGACGCTTTAGAGTACTTCATGCTTCCTGCTGCTGACCAACTTTATGGAGATGCAGATTTAATTTTCCAACAGGACTTGGCACCAACACACAGTGCCAAAGCTACAAGTACCTGGTTTAAGGACCATGGTATCCCTGTTCTTAATTGGCCAACAAACTTGCCTGACCTTAACCCCATAGAAAATCTATGGGGTATTGGGAAGAGGAAGATGCGATATGCCAGACCCAACAATGCAGAAGCACTGAAGGCCACTATCAGAGTAACCTGGGCTCTCATAACACCTGAGCAGCGCCACAGACTGATCCACTCCATGCCACGCCGCATTGCTGCAGTCATTCAGGCAAAAGGAGCCCCAACTAAGTATCGAGTGCTGGACATGCTCATACTTTTCAGTTGGCCAAAACTTCTAAAAATCCTTTCTTTGTATTGGTCTTAAGTAATATTCTAATTTTCTGGCGTTTTCATTAGTTGTCAGTTATAATCATCAAAATTAAAGTAAATAAACACTTGAAATATTTCAGTCTGTGTGGAATGAATGTATACATTATTCAAGTTTCACTTCTTTAATGGAATTAGTGAAATAAATCAACTTTCTGAAGATATTCTAATTATATGACCAGCACCTGTAGTTTTTGTCCAAACTTTTCCATGGACCCTGTGTTACTCTTTCGCAGGCCCCTTCGAGTCCCCAGGCCCCAGTTTGCAAGGCCCTGCTCTGATGCACCTATCATCTGTATTGAGCTGATCTCAGTGTCTCTATTGACTGATGCTGTGTTGTTCTTACCATGGTGTAGTTCTTCTGAAAGACAGCGCCATCACTGCGGAACATCTGACACAGAGAGCTCTTCCCCACCGCCGCGTCTCCTGAGACACACACACACACACACACACACACACACACACACACATATATATATATATGTACACACACACATGTAAAACACAAACACAAACACAAACACACACCACATACACACACAGAGTCAGTCACATATGACTTTATATTAAATCATAAGCATTCTGCTCGCGCACATACAAACAAACGCGCTCTTACCCACGACTACACATCTGGCTCTTAATTTGACCATTAGATAGCGCTAAATAATAATTTATTGATTACATATAAAGCTGAATGTGTTTAGATTATCGGGTAACTGTTTCTTCCTTCCGCCACGGCAACCTGAGCCTAAAACGTTGCTAAGCAACTGAAATAAAGCGCCGCTATTGGTCTAAACGCTTTACGAGAGTAATCTGAGCACTGCGATTGGCCGAACGGCGTGACGCTATAGACGCACGTCACTCTGACGTTAACGTAACGGTTTTGAAATCCACCACTAGAGGCCACGCTTCGCGCGCGCTGCTATAAATATCTTTGTTCCCTCATAATGGTTTATGTAAGAATAACCGAGTTTAAACCGCTGTTATTTAACACAAGTGTTGTTAAAAGATTAAACAGCTCAGTGGATGGCGATGAGTCACACTGAATCAAATCCGTTTTAATCCAAACAAACAAACAAACATATAAAACGGCATCTTACGCACTCGAAGACCATATGTCTGATGATTTTACCGTAGAAAAGAAAAGCTGCACTTTAAAAAGTGGTGTAGAAGCGATTTGAAGCGAATGACTACATTTCACAAGTAAGTATAACGAAACGGCAAGTAACACGACTTAAAAATAAAATAAAATACAACAATAACCTTTACTTTCGGTTTCAAAAAATAATTTTAAAGTGTAAACTTAATTTTATAATTGAATAGGAATCGAATGAATGAAAGAATACATTTGGAATTAAAATGGAAGAATTAGAAATAGATTAAGAAGAAATACAACTCATAAAGTTGAACGGAATGAAAAAGTGCCTTTGAATTGATTGATTTAATTGGAAGCAATATCCAAAAGAAAAGCTGTTTAATATGAATATGTGCAACTTTTTAGTAACTAAGTATATTTTAGTGCTGTCAAACGATTAATCCCGATTAATCACATCCAAAATAAGTTTTTGTACACATAAAATGTGTGTGTGTGTGTGTGTGTGTGTGTGCGCTGTGTATATTTATTATGTACATATAAATACACACACATACATACATACAATATTGATGTTTATTCATATAATTTATTATATATAAATATATCTAATATCTAAAAAAAAAAATCTGAAGTATATACATGCATATAGTTATTGTATTACAAGTGTTGTGTTCTTACCTGTACAGTCGTGGCCAAAAGTTTTGAGAATTACATAAATATTGGAAATTGGAAAAGTTGCTGCTTAAGTTTTTATAATAGCAATTTGCATATACTCCAGAATGTTATGAAGAGTGATCAGATGAATTGCGTAGTCCTTCTTTGCCATGAAAATGAACTTAATCCCGAAAAAAACGTTCCACTGCATTGATAAGAAGGCTTCAGGGCGTCCAAGAAAGTCCAGCAAGTGCCAGGATGGTCTCCTAAAGAGGATTGAGCTGCGGGATCAGAGAGCCACCAGTGCAGAGCTTGCTCAGGAATGGCAGCAGGCAGGTGTGAGCGCATCTGAACACACAGTGAGGACAAGACTTTTGGAAGATGGCCTGGTGTCAAGAAGGGCAGCAAAGAAGCCACTTCTCTCCAAAAAAACATCAGGGACAGATTGATCTTCTAAAAAAGTATGGCAAATGGACTGCTGAGGACTGGGGCAAAGTCATATTCTCCGATGAAGCCTCTTTCCGATTGTTTGGGGCATCTGGAAAAAGGTGAAGAAAAGGTGAGCGCTACCATCAGTCCTGTGTCATGCCAACAGTAAAGCATCCTGAGACCATTCATGTGTGGGGTTGAGTCTCATCCAAGGGAGTGGGCTCACTCACAATTTTGCCCAAAAACACAGCCATGAATAAAGAATGGTACCAAAACACCCTCCAACAGCAACTTCTTCCAACAATCCAACAACAGTTTGGTGAAGAACAATGCATTTTCCAGCACGATGGAGCACCGTGCCATAAGGCAAAATAACTAAGTGGCTCGGGGACCAAAACGTTGACATTTTGGGTCCATGGCCTGGAAACTCCCCAGATCTTAACACTTGTGGTCAATCCTCAAGAGGCGGTTGGACAAACAAAAACCCACTAATTCTGACAAACTCCAAGAAGTGATTATGAAAGAATGGGTTGCTATCAGTCAGGATTTGGTCCAGAAGTTGATTGAGAGCATGCCCAGTCCAATTGCAGAGGTCCTGAAAAAGAAGGGCCAAATACTGACTCTTTGCATAAATGTCATGTAATTGTCGATAAAAGCCTTTGAATGAAGTGCTTGTAATTATATTTCAGTACATCACAGAAACAACTGAAACAAAGATCTAAAAGCAGTTGAGCAGCAAACTTTGTGAAAACTAATATTTGTGTCATTCTCAAAACTTTTGGCCACGACTGTAAGTTAGTGGAAGACGAAATCAGATGCAGATGGCATGCGGTGGAAACGTCTGTTGCTGTAACTGAGGTAAACAGAAAGTAAAGTTACACTTCAACTCAAAGCATGTAGTAGACTGATCTTTATTGAAGATACTACAATGCATGTGTTTATTTATATATACATAATAAATATACACATTACACACACATATGTGACCACGAAACCACTGAGAAAATCGCCTTTAAAGTTGTTTAAATGAAGTTCTTAGCAATGCATATTACAAATCAAAAATTAAGTTTTGATATATTTACGGTAGGAAATTTACAAAATATCTTTAAGGAAAATAATCTTTACTAAATATCCTAATGATTTTTGGCATAAAAGAAAAATAAGTTTGACGCATACATGTATTGTTGGCTATTGCTTCAAATATACCCATGCTACTTAAGACTTGTGGTCCAGGGTCACATATTATGTAAACAAAAACATATTTTGGATGCGATTAATCGTTTGACAGCAATGTATATATTTACATAGGCTACAGTAGATATAATCTTGACATGTTTGTTTATATGTAGCCTACTGTTGTATATGTTTCGTTCTCAATAAAATAAAACAGAAGAAAGACTCAGTTCACAGTTCATTTGTTCACTGCATCTGTATCGATCCTCAAAGTTTGAATCACAAACCCTCACGAGCACGCGCCTCACTAGCCAGCGCGCGCTCTCGACGGTCTCTCTCCTCCTCTCCAGAGCGCGCTCGCTGCCGTGAGGGCGAGAAATACATTTCTCATACACAGACAGACCCAGAAACAGACCGAGCGACAGACAAAGAGCTGCAATTAGCGTCTGTCAGTGATTAGTGTTGATTAGCCAGTCTCATCGGGAGCGCGGCGGCTGCGGGAGCGCGCAGGCGGCTGATGGACGGGATGCAGCAGGGCACCGCGTACGGCGCCGGTAGAGCCGGTGGAACCTTCGACCCGCTCACGTTCATCCAGCAACCGCACACCGGCCTCCGGATCGTGTCCTGGGTACGTACCGTTAACATGCACGAGCAACTTCATCAACATCACTCTCAGCAGCGAGCGCACCGGAGCAATGCACGAAATTATGCTTTTGATTTAAATGCATGCGATTGCATTCAAGTGCAACCAGTCAGGGGTTAGGAAAGGGTTTGTGTTGCGCTTCAGAGGATAGACATGATCATTAGCTTAGTACAACAACAGTATACGTCAATGGAAACTGCGTGATGTGCAAACGCGCGCGCGCATTAATTGGTCTGTGTTGGAAATCATTGGTGTTTAGATCTTCTCAACATCTGACAAACTGACACAAAACCTTAAATGACCCCAACACAAAGAATGTTAACCTAACATCTAATTTAGTTGTTTTTATTCAAGTCCAAAATATTATGTAGACCTAATCTTGCAGAATCAACCTAAATACACTTATTATACCATCAGAAGTTAATTTTATTGGTTGACTAAGGTAAAAATAAGACATGCAGGTTACTACTTTTTACAGTGCAGTGACTCTGTGTTTCTCTCAGTGTGAGACTAACAGAATCCAGTTATCATGTAAACATATGAACATGAACTTATTGCATCTGACCATCATGTCAGCAAAAATACACTGTTCTGTTGCTAAATCATATGGATTGATCCCTATATTGATCTGCTCCACCATCAACCTCATACATAATGAATGTGTGTGTGTGTGTGTGTGTGTGTGTGTGTGTGTGTGTGTGTGTGTGTGTGTGTGTGTGTGTGTGTGTGTGTGTACCTGGTATTCATCACGTTGTAGGGACCAAATGTCCCCACAAGGATAGGAATACCAGTAGATTTTGACCTTGTGGGGACATTGCTCAGGTCCCCATGAGGAAACAGGCTTATAAATCATGCACAATGAGTTTTTTTGAGGAAGTAATAGTTTGCACAATCTCCTGTGAGGGCTAGGTTTAGGTGTAGGGTAGGTGTAGGGCCATAGAAAGTACGGTTTGTACAGTATAAAAACCATTACGCCTATGGAATGTCCCCATAAAACATGTAAACCCAACATGTGTGTGTGTGTGTGTGTGTGTGTGTGTGTGTGTGTGATGCAGCATGATCGCACACATCTGTATATAGTGTCCAAATAATGTCCATTAGAGTTCAGATGTGGACTGATTTGAGTTCTTCAATCACACTCAAGTTATGAGTTATGGCATGAATTCTGCGCATGCTCAGTAGAATAAAACTGATTATCTTACAAGACTATCTTGTCTTTTTATACATAGTATGTTTTTATTGTCGTTTGAGCTGATCTTTTGGATCGATTTGGATTTGTCTCATACTTGATAAAGTTTGCTGTTTTCTTGTTTTTTTACTGTGAAGCTGCTTTGAAACCGTCTGAATTGCTGCTATATGAATAAAGCTGGCTTGACTTACTTAACAAGATTTCATCATGAACATAAAGTCGGGCATAGTTGTAAAACTACTAAATCAAATTAGATAAACAATGAACATTATTTCATTAAAATGCTATAGCTGAGACTGTTCTTGATCAGACTGATCTGTGTTTTAAAGTGCAGAACACGTTCAGAAGAGTGTTTTGTGCATGATTTATGCTTGCTTTTGTGATGTAATTAGCTCGTTCTTTTCCATTCCTGCCAGAGCAGAGAGTCCTAGTGTCTATAAATATCTCTGTTCTTCTGCTCTTCTGTCCATCCAACCATCTCACCTCATCAGAGCAGGACCTGAGGCTCGTTCATACGGGACACCTCTTGTGTTCAGAACTGCTGGACGGAGCAGAATCTAGTGTCTTGTGTTTTTAACTTAACATGCCATCCTGTAACGTTTATGACATGAGACAATGAAGAATAACACAAAAGAAATGACACAGAGGCACATGTGCGTAAGAATGAGTTTATGTCAACGGCTCCTTAATGAGTGCATGAATTATTCATCTGTGATAGAAAGATAATATTTATTCCTCAATTAGTTCTGGTCCAACAGCACTAAGACTGTGATTGTGGCTCCGCTTGTGTGTGTTTGCTCCAGACAGACTGTCAGTACATTAGTGGAGATTTCACAGAGACTCTTTCTGCATGTTATATAGTTGCACCAGTAGGTGGCATCATGTGACTGTATAAAATAAATAGTGAGTATTGATTCATTCAGTCTTTATAAATGAGCCTGTGAATCATTCAGTTAACCAGTTCAACAACACTGATTCATTTAGAAACAAAGCAACTGACTGTTTTAATGAAAGAGTCACTGAATCATTTATTCAACCATTTTGTTCCACATTACTAATTACTTTAAACATTAAACGGCTGTCTTTATGAATAAGTCATTGAGTCATTTATTCATTCAGTTTGTTCAGAAACATGGATTCATTTACCAACAAAATAATTGTTTCTACACTCTTAAAAATAAAGCTGCTTTAAAAGGTTGTTCACAGCGATGCCATAGAAGAACCATTTTTTGTTCAACAAAGAAACGTTCAGTCAAAGGTTCTTTAAAGAACCATTTCTTTCTCAATCTAAAGAACCTTCAGCACTGCAAAAAATGCTTTTCTAGCTTAGATTTTTTTGTCTTGTTTCCAGACAAAATATCTAAAAACTCTTAAATCAAGAAGGATTTTCTAAACGAGTAAAAATCATTTTCTTGTTTTCAGAAAAAAACAAGTCAAAATTAAGTGAGTTTTTGCTTAGAACAAGCAAAAAAAAAAAAATCTTTTTTCAAACAGACAAAACAACATTATTTTGCTTACCCAATTGGCAGATTATTTTGCTTGTTTTAAGCAAAAATGCACTTAGTTTTGACTTTTTTTCTGAATACAAGACAATAATTTTTACTCGTCTAGAAAATCCTTCTTGATTTAAGAACTTTTAGACATTTTGGCTGGAAACAAGACAAAACTCTAAGCTAGAAAAGCATTTTTTGCAGTGAGATGTTAAAGGTTCTTTATGGAACCATTTTTAGACAGAAAAGATTCTTCTTTGGCATTGTGAAGCACCTTTATTTTTATGAGTGTATGAGTAACTCATGTAATCATTAGACAACAACAATTAATTCAGAAACTAAACAGCTTATGTTGAAGTGGTTCTGCTGTGACTTTTTTTGGTTGAGTAAAAACACTAAAATGTAAGTTCTTGAATATTATACTCTTGTGTTTTGAATTGTTGTATAAAAGCATAAACACACAACTATGCTGCTTGCTTCTTCCTCCAGTATTTAGTGGTTAGTTGACATGGTCTGACCGCAGGGAGATTCACACGATGATGCTCAGCACACTTGGTTTGTTAAAGAGAGAAAAGGGAAGTTAGTTGGGTGTATTTCTGCTTGATCTTTAACACCTGTGTGTTTCTGTTTTTGACTCTTTCAGCTGAAGAGGACAAACCGTTGCAGTTTCACTTTTATATTAAAACCACAAAACATTTTATTCATGTGCCACGAGCTGTTTTCACCTAAAACTCTTTTTAGATGAGTTTTCATTTGCTAACGTCTCAAGACATGATCAGATTTTGAATTTAGGGTTCATTGAAAATGTCTTGTAACCATCAGAAACAGAAATAACAGCCTCTATAATGAATAAATGATGAGTAATATTATGTGAAAAGCATGGTTTGTTTGTAATTGTGATCTGTGTTGTCCTCAGATCTTCTCGATGGTGATCTTCGGCTGTATCGCTAATGAAGGCTACATCAACAGGCCTGATGAAGTGGAGCAGTTCTGCATCTTTAACCGGAACCAGAACGCCTGTAACTATGCGGTGGGCATGGGCTCGCTGGCCTTCATGTGCTGCATGGGCTTCCTGGCTTTAGACGCATATTTCCCGCAGATCAGCAGCGTCAAAGACCGCAAGAAAGCTGTGCTGGCCGACGTGGGCACATCAGGTAGATTATTACTTTTCCAAGTAACTAGTAAAGTAACGCATTACTTTTTAATTAACAAGAAAATATCTGAGTTACTTTTTCCCTCATTTATTGATGAAAAGCTCTCCTGTCCCCATGTTGAGAGAAATTGTGAGTAAGATGTTCCTTTAGTTCTAGAATAAATGTGAACATGCATTAATTCATCTCACTCACTAAAATAACAGATACAGTGTTCTTCAAAATGAATAAAAACACTGAAATTCAATGTCTTTGCTGCCGACCTTCGATGATCCAATTCATCCATACTAATAAGCAAAAATGACTCAAGATAATCATTTGTTTTCCTTTTTTATTGCTGAAGAGTTGACATTTTTTCTTCTGTGGTCTACTGTACAGACGTCAGTTTACTTTTTATTTACTTTTGCTGTGAAAAGGCTTTTACATTTGCCAAAAACAGAACTTTTATATTAAAAACAAACAAGCAAACCCTGCCCAGATTTAATAAGTAACGCAAAAGTAACGTAACGCATTACTTTCCATAAAAAGAAACTAAGTAACGTAATTCGTTACTTTCTTAGGGAGTAACTCAATATTGTAACGCATTACTTTTAAAAGTAACTTTCCCCAACACTGCTCATGTTTGTACAAAAGACTGACAGAAGTACACATTTAGGTCATATCAACAATTTGTGAACAGTTTTGAAATGCTCCCGAAATATTAAATAGTCCAATTTTCTTGTTTTTCTTATAACATTATTTGTCGGTTACAAAAAACTTAACTATTTTCACCCAAAATATAACATTATTTGAATGTTTATTTTTAACATTCTAAGAATGTTTTCTTTCAACATTACAGGAAGGTATATCAAATGTGACCTTGGGCCACAAAACCATTCATAAGGGTACATTTTTTTGAAATTGAGATTTATCTGAGAGCTGAATAAATAAGCTTTATAAAAGGCCGAAAAATAACTATTTAAAAATCTGGAATCTGAGGGTGCAAAAAAATCAAATATTGAGAAAATTGACTTTAAAGTGGTCCAAATGAAGATGTTAGCAATGCGTATTACTAACCAATAATAAAATTTTGATATATTTACGGTAGGAAATTTACTAAATGTCTTCATGGAACATGATGTTTACTTAATATCCTAATGATTTTTAGCATAAAAGAAAAATCTATCATTTTGACCCATACAAACTATTTTTGGCTATAGCTACAAATATACCTGTGCTACTTAAGACTGGTTTTGTGCTCCAGGGTCACAAAGAGTAATAAAATCATAAGAATGTTCCATACAAATTACTTTTACAAAATATTTTGTCCTAACCTTTTATGTAACTTCTAACATTGTGAGAAAGTTCCCTGTTATTTGGAATAAGGTTTACCACAATAATTATTACAAATTATGGGAATTATAGGAAAAAAGTGCTTTATAAATAAACTTAAAAAAAAAAAAAAAAAAAAAAAATATATATATATATATATATATATATATATATATATATATATATACATATATACACAAAAAATTACTTTGAAACAATATTCACTTAAAAACTTCTAGTAAATTCTATGAAGAAACAGCAAGTACTGCATTGAATTAAACATGAAATTTTAAAGTAGAAAAACTGAAATAGAATTTTCTTGTAAAACTGCAATAATCTTAGCTTTTTTGTACAACTTTAATTTTTTTCTCCAGTGACTGTAATGTGTGCTCAGTGTCTTAAGGGTCTGTGTGTGTCGATGTGTGTCTGTTCCAGCGTTCTGGTCCTTCGTCTGGTTCGTGGGCTTCTGTTTGTTGGCCAATCAGTGGCAGGTGGCGAAACCCGAGGACAACCCTCTGCGGGCGGGTGGAGATGCAGCACGGGCCGCCATCACCTTCTCCTTCTTCTCCATCTTCACCTGGGTCTGTACCTGCTGTAGTTAAACACACGAGTGTTGTGCTGGAGCTGTGTTGATGATATCAGGTGTGTTGGCGTGTGTTTCAGGGAGCGCTTACGCTGGTCTCTCTGGAGAGACTCAAACGGGTGTGTTTTGAAGAGGAGTATGAGGAACTTTTTACCCAGCAACCTCATACACAAGCACACACATGAATAAACACACCAGTGTGTCTGAGTCATCCTGAAGAATGAGCCCATCTCAGAAGCTCATTAAAGAGCCAGAATCAGAGCTGAGATGCTGAATTAACACACGCTCCAGCATGTTTCCAGCAGTCAGAACTTGATGATGCATCTTTGGCGTGTTGATGTGAGCTGATGATCATGACGTTACTAGGGATGCACCGGAATGAACATTCTTGGCTGAAACTGAAGCCAAACAAAATTACACACTGATTACTGAACACAGTTTTTCGTATTTTCCCCCATGTATTATCACAATTGCATAAATTAAATGGCCAATATTTGCTTTTTTACTGATTTGTCTTTCTTTTCAAAGAAAAAAGTCAATTACAAAACTACAATTTAAAAATATTTATTTAACACTGAACATTTTAACATTCTAGTAGACATTATAGTCTACCAACAAAGCACAATTTAACTTAAAATAAATAAGTTAGTAAAATAATATTCTTTGGCCATTTCTAAGAGCCCCTTCTTGAATCAGGCATGTGTTTTTAATGTACAAATAAATGCAGCCTTGCTGAGCAAAGGATAATGTTAGAATAAATGCATTAATAGAGCCGTTGGAATGATTGTTAGCATTATTTTTGTCTTACTTTTTTATTTTATTTGACAGAACAGTAAAATGCCAATACTAACATTTCTGAATGTTGTCTTTTATTTAGTGGTAAACCCGCAAGAAGAGCTCAGTCCTAGTGTTTGCTGGCAGCAGCAGATTTGTGAATGATTGTCATCTTTGGTCTTTGAACCCTGGCTAAGGAGCTGCTGTCAGAATAAACACAACTGGTGTCTGGTGTATTAGACAACAGAACGTTCTGGAGTTGATTGACTAATGGATGATTTCAGTCATCATACAGTAACCTTTCTCTTCTCATAAAGACATGCGATGCGCTTCTAAACAGTCTCTCGCTGTCGCTGCTTGGAATGATGTTCGTGTCTTTCTCAGACAGTTTTAAATGAGTCCACACTGACCACATGTTTGATCATTAGTGCGTCACATCTTTGTTCAGTATTAGTATTAGTAATTAGTAATTAATGTATCAGTAATTTATTTGGCCTTTTCACTTATTCGGCCAAACACCGAAAGAGCTTTTTTTGCTATTTTCAGCTGAATAATTTTGGTTGGCGAACATTCGGTGCATCCCTTGTCGTTACTGTAGCCTGTAGATCTTCTGTTTGACTAATCAAACTGAATCTACTCTTTCTCTTTTCCTCATATCATATTTCTTTTCCATCCTCATCCTTTCCCAAATTCTTTATTTATTGCTGTATTGAACCCTAATCCATCATTCCCACGTTAAAACCCTCCTACATCCGAACCTGCATCATCCAGGCGGCTCAGGCGTTCCTGGCGTTTCAGAGATATAAGCTGGGTGCGGATTCGGCTCTGTTCTCGCAGGACTACACCGACCCCAGCCAGGACGCCGGCGCCGTGCCCTACAGCTCCTACAGCGCTGGAGACGCTCCGGAGAGTCCAGGAGGAACCGGGTCTTACCAGCAGAACGGCGATGGTGTGTTTGACGGGTCAGCGGGATACCAGCGGCAGGAGTACTGAACCACAGCAGGGTCACGGCACCAACCGATCCGCCGTACACCATTCTGATGAGCAGTAGAATATTCTGTAAAACTGTCCATTAATGTATAGTGAAAATGAGGTGTCAGCATTAATGTGTTCACACTCTTAAAAATAAAGGTTCATGAAGAACCTTTAACATTCATGGAATCTTCCAATTGAACCAAAGGTTCTTAATAGTGGAAAAAAACATTCTTTAGTTTATTCAAATGTCATTTACACTAAGACAACAAGAAATGATCGCTTATATCAGAAATTATATTTTTTTGCAGTAAGGGAACATTTAGTTTTCTAATTTTGCAAACATGGGACTGCTGTCTTTGAATGTTCTGAAATCGAAAAATAAAAATTTTCGACACATTTATTCGACACCAGATATAGTATTATGCAAAAGTTTGGGAACCCCTTGCAGAATCTGAAAATGTGTATAGTTTTAACAAAATAAGAGAGATCATACTAAATGCATATTATTTTTTATTTAGTACAGTCCCGTGTAAGATATTTTACATAAAAGATGTTTACACATAGTCCACAAGACAAAAAAAGCTGAAATTATTCAAATAACTCCCTGCAAAAGTTTGGGAATCCTAGGTTCTTAATACTGTTTGTTACCTGGATGATCTGCCACTGTTTTTTTGTTTAGTGATAGTTGTTCATAAGTCCCTTGTTTGTTCTGAACAGTTAAACTGAGTCCTGTTCTTCAGAAAAATCCTCCAGTTCCTGCAGATTCTTCAGTTTTCCAGCATCTTTTGCATATTTGAACTCTTTCCAGCAGTGAATGTACATTTTGAGATCCATCTTTTCACACTGAGGACAACTGAGGCACTCAAACACAACTATTAAACAAGGTTTAAACATTCACTGATTCTTCAGAAGGAAACGCGATGCATTACGAGCCGTGGGGTTAAAAATTTGGAAAAGGATGAAGATGTTCAAATATTTCTTATTTTGTTTCTATACTTTTTTTTCTTCATTTAGTACTGCCCTTCAGAAGCAACAGAAGATACTTGTATGTTTCCCAGAAGACAAATTAAACACAATTTATCCTGATTTTAAAATTAATGGTTTTAAACTTCTGTACTAGTTGTGTTGAAGTCCCTCAGTGGTCCTCAGTGTGAAAAGATGGATCTCAAAATAATACAGTCATTGCTGGAAAGGGTTCAAATATGCAAAACATGCTGAAAAGCTTAAGAATCTTCAGGACCTGGAGGATTTCTCTGAAGAACAGCACTCAGTTTAACTGTTCAGGACAAACAAGAGAACAACTATCACTAAACAAAAACTCATTGATCATCCAGGTAACCACACACAGTATTAAGAACCAAGGATTCCCAAACTTTTGCAGTGGGTATTTTATTTTATTTTAATATTTATTTATTTTTTGTCTTGTGGACTATATGTAAATATGTAAAATATCTTATTTAGGACAGTACTAAATAAAAAATAACATGCATTTTGTATGATCTCTCTAATTTTGTTAAAACTATTCACAGATTCTGCAAGGGGTTCACATAAAACTAACTCTGAATGAACATTCTATTAATATTACTGGAAAAAATAGGGTTAGGGTTAGCTGGGTTCTTAGGGAACAAAAATGGTAATTGTATCACTGTGAGAAACCCTTCTAGAAGCTGTATTTTTGAGAGTGTGTTTCTCATGATTGTTCAGATTCAGTCTAGAGCTAAAACCACATCATCTGTTTTCCAGAATATTCTGCAGCTGTTTTCTTGAGTCTCTTGCAGGTGTGTGGAGGGATTTTCATTCTCTGATCATAAACCGGTTTGCCTTCAGCTCCAGCAGATGAGCTGACACTGTCTGTGAACGGATGTCTGAATCGACACTTATTTTACTTCCATAATTTTAATGAAAGGCAAAAATTGTATCCAGAGGGAATTGATTGGATGGTGAGAACTCGACTGCGAAAAACACGAGGGATCGATGACGTCACTGAGCAGGAAAGTTGTTTCAGTGCTGGAAAAGTTAATCCATTCTGATAAAATTATGAGGAAAACTATTACTATTATCTAGAATAATCACTGATGAATTGGGACATGTTTTAAGGAAGTAAACTGAGTTGGCTTTGATTTCATGTTGACTTTATTATTTACAGATGTTCTGTGCATATGTATGTGTGTCACAATAAACGACTTCAACAAACGTCTAAAAATCTAAAAGGTTATGAATAACAGTTGACGAATGATGAACAAACACAAACTAACGCCATCCATTGTCTTTGTGAAGTGTGTCGGATGAATGGATGATAAAGGTTTTCAACATGACATCATGCATTTGTGAAGAGATGATCCTACAGACAGGAGCTGGAGAATTGTTTACTGTAAAATCGCTAACTTTCAGGTACTGAACACAAAGTATGTCAGTTGTTATCACTATTGATTTGCTGAATTGTGTCAAAACAGGAAAAAAGTTCATGCCAGTAAACTTGCTGTATGTAAATCAATATACATCTAAAAAAATGTTCATGAACAATAATAAAAGTATCACGTATGACATTTAATCTCCTGTAAAATCTGAATCATTTGCCACGTTCCCAACAGAAATACATCCTAAGAACGTTTAGCTAACATTCACATTAGTATATAAAAAAAAGATGTTTAAAAACATTTTTATTGGTTATAGCTATAAACATTAAGAGAGCACTCTATCATTTTGAAACGTTAATTTAGAGTTTTCAATTAAACAAGTATCAACATTTAAGAGGACATTGACATTTTTCATGCATCTGTCAAGTTTGAGATTTTGGGCTTTTGGGTGTTTCATAAAGTGTTTTTTTTTTCAGACTAGTGGAAAGAAAACACCCAAAAGACACTGTTAAGTGTTTCTTTTATAGCACTTTATCTATTTGTGTCAATAGATTTCAATTACAATACATGTTTTTAAAGGCCGTTTTCTCAAAATGAGTTTTTGCTCTTTCACTGAGCCATAAATCTCCACTTCAGTAGCACTTACACACACCACACTAAACATTTTTATTTCTGTCTATATCCTGAAGGTTTTCACAGAGGGATTTGTTCATATAGAATTTGCTTGATTTTATACAACATTTTATTCCCCCCAAAAATGGAAAAAAAAAAAATATTTTCTGTCCGTTCTAAGTTTTTTCTAAATTATGGAGTGAGAATATGAAATACCCAAAATCCCCTTAGTAAAAACATTTGACTCTAAAATTAAACCAGAATTTTGAAACTGACTTCATCCAGTGTTTAGATTTTTGTACTATAAATATGTATGCAAATCAGCACATATTTAATTAAATAATGGCTCATTTGCATATTTAAACCTAACATTTGAGAAAACTTGCAATACAAAAAATTATCAATGTAATGTAATCAATCAGCTGTGTAAGTAAGGTGATAACTATTTTTATTTTTTTACCATATATATTTACATGCAGTGTTTACCTTAAAACACCTTAACGTCCAACTAAAACGTTTAAAAAAAAATGTATGTATAACATTTTTGTGCTGTTTTGAGAACATCATTAAAATTAAAGAACATTATTTAAACGAACGTTCTGTTAAAGTTAACTTTGAGAGAATCTTGCCAGAACGGTAGCAAAAGTGATTTTCCTTTGTAAGTTTTAAAATGGATTGTATGTTAAAGGTCTCGAATCATGTCAACTGTAATATGTATATTTATATTTATCATAATAAGTGAAAAATAGCAACAATATAATACAATTTTGCAAAGCGGTTGCTATGGTGACCATGGGCGAACGCGAAGGTGAATCGGTCTGGAGCGGACTGAACCGGACTGATCTCAAACTCATGCAGCTGGTCTGAGGCCGAGGCGCGCATGCGCGCAGATGAGCTGTAGATCTGTCGCCGCGAACTTCCGGTCAAGATGGCGGCGCAGCGCAGGAGTCTGATGCAGAGCGTAAGAAAGTGCTTTTCTCTCTTCATCAACACTATTTATTACTCATCTTCCTCAGGATTGTCTGTGTAGATTAACACGCGGGTATTATAAGAGTCGTGAGGAATTGAATCGTCAGTTGTACTGTTTAATCCGAGTGTTGATCTGCGAGAGCAGAAGATCAGCAATAGTTTGAACACACTGTATTTACCACAGTAAATCTCTGTCTTTACAGCATTAAACGACATCTAAGGCATTCATTCTGTTATTAACTAGTGAGTGTCTCTGGCATGTTCAGTCTAATGGGCTGAAGTGTTACTCTATAGTGTATTATTACACAAACTGTCAGATTTACCAATTAACCAACCAAACCACTGAACCTACAAACATCAATATAAATATTTATCTGATTGAAGCTTGATCAAGTTTTGTCTGATAATGTAAAACAATTGAACAAATAATTTTAAACTCATTAATGTTATGTAGCCTTGTAGTCAGAAATGTATAAAAATGCAATGGGTTTAGGGTTAAGAATAAATATCTGCTAATAAAGTCATAAAAAATATGTTTTTTTCCTTTGATGTTGTTTGAAATTGTATTGTCACTGTTGTTTATGCCTCTATATAGAGTGTGAAACACTTTGAGCATTATTTCATGCATGAAAACTGCTTTACATTATTATTATTATTGTTGTATATTAATTTTGACTTATTTATTAATTTTAAGTTTACTTTTTTGACTGTATTGGCAGATCTTTGTCACCCTGGACTACAAAACTAGTCTTAAGTAGCACGGGTATATTTGTAGCAATAGTCAACAAAACATTGTAAGGGTCAAAATTAAAAAAAAAAAAAAAAATTATGCCACAAATCATTGGGATAAATGTTACATGGCGATATTTAGTAATATTCCTACTGTCAATATATCAAAACTTAATTTTTGATTAATAATATGGGTCACACTTTATATTAGGTGGCCTTAACTATTATGTACTTGGTACTTACATAAAAAAATAAGTACAATGGACTTAATGTGGTCATATTGCATTGCAAATCACTTTTGCTTCTATGAAGGTGGGATACGGGTAAGGTTAGAGACAGGTTTGGTGGTATGGATAGGTGTAAGGGTGGGTCAACAGGGATAATTACAGAAATAGGTTTTTACAGATATATAAATACAATGTAAAAACATGTATTTACACAATAATTACATTGGACCTAATGATTAATTGAAATGTAGGTAGAAGTGTGAAGTGGCACCGTAATATGCATTGCTAAAAACTTTATTTAGACAACTTTAAAGGCGATTTTCTCAGTATTTTGATTTTTTTGCACCCTCAGATTACATTTTTTCAAATAGTTGTATCTCAGGATTCTCAGCCAGTTATTCTCCTATCCTTTTTATTCAGCTTTCAGTTGATGTGTAAAGCTCAATTTAAAATAATGTACAGGGTCACATTTGTTAAAGTTTTAGGTATTAAGTCACATTATTTTCATAATTTTTTCAGAAAACAGGTCTTTATATCTAAAGTAAAAAAAATTGTATCTGAAGTAAATGTGCTGATTTAAGTTCAATTATGTTTCGATGCTTTTGCTCGGGAAAACAAGATCAAAAGAACATCATTTTGTGCAGTGCTGAGAGTGTTCAGATCTGCATAAATTGTTTTTATTCACGTTACATTTACATTTATTCATTTAGCAGACGCTTTTATCCAAGGCTACTTACAATTGGGAATACAACAAGTGATTCATCCTAAGGAGGCAGATCAACATAGAAAGTGCTCAGGAATATCAGGCGTTGTTAGATGAGTACAGGCTAAGGACCAAGTTTTTTTTTTTGAGTCAAATAGTGTCGAAAAATTTGGTGTTGTGATGATCTGTGGACTGATCAGAGTGATTGATTGATCAGATGTGTCTGTGATTTCAGCATCAGAGCTGGACGGACGCTCTTCCTCTGTGTCAGCTGTGTGGCGTGGGTTCGGCCACAAACTGCGTGTATGGCCCCGACGGGAAAGGGACCCAGAGCCACCCGAACGAAGACGGACACTTCCGCTTCAGGTAGAGTCGCTCGCAGTCACTGCAGACACCTGCGCAGACTCTGAACGGCGTAAACTCATGTCACATCCTCTTTCCTCCGCAGCACCGAGTGCTGCTTCCTCTACGGTGTGTTTAACGGGTTCGACGGCAGCCGCGTGGCCAGTTTCGTGTCTCAGCGTCTGACGGCGGAGCTGTTACTGGGTCAGCTGAGCGCCGGTCACACGGACGCAGACGTGCGCAGAATCCTCTCACAGGTACCAAAGCTGTACATTTCAATTTCAAGATTTCAGAATTTTAAATTTTCCAAGATGTAAATGAGTTTGTTTCTTCATCTGACTAGTAAGTGCAGTGAATGGGTGCCGTCAGAATGAGAGTCCAAACTGCTGATAAAAACATCACAATAATCCACTCCAGTCCATCGGTTAACATCTTGAGGAGACAAAAGCTGAAACAAATCCATCATGAAGAGGTTTTCATCTAAAATCCAAGTCCATAATAACGCTTCCTCCAGGAAAAAAGTGGTCTGGTCTGAATCAGGAGAGAAGTATGCACAAATCAAGCACTGTTTACAAGCCAAAACAGCTCTAAACAAAGATGGATTTTGTATCATTTTTTTACTGGTGGAAGTGTTATTGATTATGGACTCGTATTTTAGTGATGGATTTGTTTCAGCTTTTGTCTTCTCAAGATGTTAACTGATGGACTGGAGTGGATTATTGTGATGTTTTTATCAGCTGTTTGGAAAAGTAGTGATAGTAATAATAATAATATTTTCTGTGGTGGTCTCTCAGGCTTTTGATGTTGTAGAGAAGAGCTACTTTGAGACCATCGATGATGCTCTTGCAGAGAAAGCAAGCCTCCAAACACAGCTTCCTGAGGTGAGACACATGCATGAAGAAACTCAGATCAGTTCTTCTGCTCTGGATAAGAGTGTGTGCTCTCTGTCTGTCAGGGTGTTTATCTGTCCGCTCAGACTCAGAAGATGGCGGAGCGGCTGAAGGCGTTAGAGCAGGAGGTTTCTGGTGGAGCCACTGCTATAGTCGCTCTGATACTCAATAATAAACTCTACATCGCTAATGTCGGTATGTTCACACACACACACACACACACACACACACACACACACACGATATGAGGAATCATTCATGTCTGGAGCGCTAACGCTGTGTGCTGATAATGCCGTTCTCTTTATTTTGGTGTGTTTTTAGGAACCAATCGGGCTCTTCTCTGTAAGACCACCACTGATGGACAGAACCAGGTGATTCAGATCGGACGAGCGCACACAACCGACAACGACGACGAGCTGACCAGACTCGCACAGCTGGGTCAGACACACAAACACACACAC